>NC_080545.1:2998635-3206135 GCF_028640845.1 Ahaetulla prasina
TTAAAAGTTTTTCTTCAGCCGAAAACATGACTTTAAAAGTAAAAAAAAAACCCTCTGATGATCGCGGGGCTGAGCAGAGATCATCAAAACCCTTTAAAAGTTTTCTTTAAAAAAACCCTCTTCAGCCGAAGGGGGAAAAAAAAAAGAGGATTTAAAAGCCACCTCTGGCAATCCCAGAGGAGTTTCCTGATCCTTACAGGCTTTTAAACTCACTTTTTAACAGCCCCCACTTACAAGAGCCCCCACCCATGCCCAGCCAATTCCCCCTCCTCACTTACCTATAATTACTGCTCCTTTCGGGCTAGCAATGGCATGCTTTTCTTCAGCTACTGATTACAGTTTGCTTTGACTTCCTGCTTTGCTGAATGAGGAACTCTGGGAGTTGAAGTCCACAAACTAAGTTACTAAGGTTGGAGACCCCCTGATCTAAAAAAATAAATAAAAATAATAAAATAAAATATTTGTGCAGCTTTCTGAGATTTGGTGTGATTCTGTAGTGTTTCACTCTAACTACACAAACACACAAAATCTCACAGAGCTATATGTGGCATTGTGTGTGAGTTGTGTTGTGTGTGTGTAAAGTAGTGTGAAAGTGTGAGGTTCCGGCTTGCTGCAGGAGCCATTTTGGGTGAAGTGCAGTTGCTTTTACATTGTGTGTGAGTCAGTTGTGTTGTATTGTGTGTGTGTAAAGTGTGAAAATTGGTTTTTGGTACCTCTTATTGTTTTGTGTACCTTATTTATTATTTTTATTTTTTAATGTTATTGGCCACGCCCACCCACTCATCTGACCACCAAGCCACACCCACCAATTAAGCCACGCCCACAGAACCAGTAGGGAAACTTTTTAGATTTCACCCCTGCTGTGAAGGATCTTTGTGTATCCATGGTTGCGGCCTTGTTCTTTGTTCACACACACACACACACACACACACACACACACACACACACACACACACACACCCCTAATGACTATGCTAATATTTTTTCCTTAAGGTCTTATTATCCATGGTATTAATAGCCATGATCATAAGTTCAGGATTGCCACAGATAACAAGGATTTCCTCCATATAGGTAGTCCTCATTTACAAGAGTTCACTTAGTGACCATTCAAAGTTACAATGCCACTGAAAAAAGTGACTTATGACCGTTTTTCACACTTACGACCGTCACAGCATCTTCATGGTCAGGTGATTTACGTTCAGATGCTTGACAGCTGACTCACATTTATGACGGTTGCAGTGTCCCGGGGTCACGTGATCCCCTTTTACGACCTTCTGACCAGCAAAGTCAAGGGGGGAGCCCGATTCGCTTCAGAATCGTGTGACTCACTTAACAACTGCAGTGATTCATTTAACAACAATAAATATGGGGCAAAACTCATGTAACCAATTTCTCACTTAGAAAATAAGTTTTGGGCTGAATTGTGGCCGTAAGTCGAGGACTACCAACACAGCTATTGGTCTCAAGAGCATCTGCCTGGTTTTGCTTGGAACTGGACGCTAAATCAGATCAAACTTTATTAGCCCTCAAGTGACAGACCATGGAGTGAGAATAAATTACAAACTTAAGAACCTTCCCAGAAACTGGCAAACCATTTCCATAAAGTTTCCAAGCAAAATAATTGGTTGTGTTTTCTGAAACTATCTAAAAACAAAGGAGCCTTGTTTTTGTTTTTTTTAATATATCTCGTTAAACTTTCCATGTGAGCAATAGGTTTTTAAGTATTTTCAAATCCTTGGTGAAATCTTTGGAGTAACTCATTGGCAGTCTGTAACATAGCTCCTGTCCAAACATTAATCTTTACTCATTTTTGTGGTGGTTTGTATTGTATTTTTTTATAGTAGTCCTTGGAGTTAGGCCATAAGAAAAAAAAAATGCAGTTAACTCATTCTTAATACAAGATTAATTCAGACTTTCACCAAGATGGAAAGAGCCAAATGTAACATCTAACTTTTTGACAGGAAAAACTCAGATTTCAGTCTTTTTTCAGCCACGGAAATACATTAAGTGACTTTGAGACAAGTTTGTTTCTAAGCCTTAAAATTAGTCCAAATGGTTCTTGTGGGGATAAAATGGGAGGTGTGTTATGCATATTGCCTTGAATTTCTTTGGATAAAAGGTGAGATAATCCAGTAATGATTATTTCATGAAAGAAGTGGAAACCTTTAATGTTAAACAGAGCCATGGTGGCACAGCGGTTAGAATGCAACATTTGCAGGCTAATTTGTGCCCACAACCAGGAGTTCAATCCTAACCGGCTCGAGGTTGACTCAGCCTTCCATCCTTCTGAGGTTGGTAAAATGAAGACCCAGATTGTTGGGGGCAATAGGCCGACTCTAAACTGCTCAGAGAGGGCTGTAAAATTAGTTGAAGTGGTATATAAGTCTAAGTCAGTGGTTCTCAACCTGTGGGTCGGGATCCCGTTGGGGGTCGAATGACCATTTGCCAGGGGTCGCCAAAGACCATCGGAAATATGGTAAATATACTTGCGAGTCGAAGAATCGCGCTCCAATGGTTGACTCCACAAGCCAGGTGCAGGCTCTTCAAATCGCTAGCCGAATTCGGCTTCAGGCGCGATGAATTAAAAAAGAGAGAAATCTTTGCTCTGATGTCTCCCTCTCAAGCCAGCTGCAATCACTCCCAATCGCGAGCCTCATCTGGCTTCAGGCGCGATAAACTTAATAGGGGAGGAGTCTCCGCTTTAATGCCTCCGTCCTCAAGGCAATCGCAAGCAGTTCAGATCGCTAGCCAATACGGCTTCAGGCGCGATCAATTCAAAACGAAAATAATTTTACGGTTGGGGTCGCCACCTCGTGGGGAATTGTATTAAAGGGGTCACAGCACTATAAAGGTTGAGAACCACTGCTCTAAGTGCTATTGCATAATACTAAAAAAGGCAATGGTTGCACTTTTCTCATAACTTCCCAGTAATATTTATAATTATAGGTTCCCTAATATTACTGTTATAATTAATATATAATATATGTAGTAACAGTGTGGTACTTATATTGCAAATATCTAAAAATCAGATTAAAAAAAACCTGGAATCCCTAAATGTTCTTTGAAATAGAACATTTACCCATGGATTATCCTTTATTTGCAGGCTGGATTTGTTGCCTTTCTATGCGCGGCTGGTTGGTACTTTGCACCCTTGTATGTCAGACGTAGCCGAAGACCTCTGTTCCATGCTGAAGGGGGACTTCAGATTTCACGTATGTCTCCATTGGTTTTCCATTAGATTGAGCTGCCCACATTTCAAAATGCCTGGCATAATAACAGGGAAACTCGAAGTAAAAGGCCAGTTCTGTAACGGATTTTTTTTTTAAAAAATTATTTTTACATTTCATAAATTAGAATGCAAAATATCATTACATAATCTTAAAGTTTGACCGTGCATGTATTCACAAACAGGCTTATTTCTGAATCTTTCGCCTGAAAGAACTTTGAAAATATTGATTTTCGGAGCACTCCAAACCTGACTGCCACATGGCAGCATTTTTTAAATTGCAGACAGAGAGAACAGCAATTGAAAAACCTGCAAAAATTACTTTGGGGGTTGTCCTAAGCCGAATTGGCAGCCGGTTTAAATTTTTAGATACTTGTTTTTACAACCTGTACTTTGGGCTCAGAGATAAAAAAACTCAAATAGCAGCTGCTTTTTAAATTTGGAATCTTCTTAAGTGTTTTCTTATATGGTACTCAGAAGTGGAGGCAGGGAATATTCAAAATATAATCAGCGTTTGGCTTGTGAATTCCTTTCCTTTGTCTGTTGTAAGTCAGAAACACAACTGTACTATAAACAACTTTGATAAACTGTTAATAAAAACCAGAGTGCTTTAAAATAAGTCATCTTGCCTGCTGTTTATTATGTACTTCAACAACATGTATTGATTGATTACTGATTTATATAACAATTATATTAATTAATACTAGCTGTCTAGGAAATGTATTGGACACAAAAACATAAAAGCAGTTTTAATTTTAGGTTTTCACTTATGAAGGAGTAATGAATTTTGTCATTAAACTTCTGATTTTTTTTTTCTAAAGACAAAGATGTTAGCTTTCTCTTTGGGTGCAACTATTTTGTTTGAATCCAAGGGCTATTTTATACACACCTGGTTTTAAACGGCAGCTCAATACGGTTTAAATTATTTATTGTTTCTGCATTCATTTTAATGCGTATAATCTCTGGAACAACGAGGTTGTTCAACAAATACATTTTAAACAATTTAAACCTTTATGTCTATGCAGATTCTCAGTCATCCAGGCCATGGTTGTCCCAAAGGTGCTTTTTCAAGAGGCAATTGGACTTTCGTTGTTTTTCCTTGAAGATGTTTTGCTTCTCATCCAAGAAGCTTCTTCAGCTCTGACTGAACCATGCAGTCAGAGCTGAAGAAGCTTCTTGGATGAGAAGCGAAACGTCTTCAAAGAAAAACCAGAAAGTCCAGTTGCCTCTTGAAAAAGCACCTTTGGGACAATTTAAACCTTTGTTAAATCACAAAATGCATTTAAAGATGAATCTCTCTGAACAACTATTTTCAGATCCTTTAAATATTACCCTGTTTCCCGCAAAATAAGACATCCCCTGATAATAAGCCCAATCGGGCATTTGAGCGCATGGCAATAAGGCCAAACACTTATTTCAGGGTTCAAAAAAATATAAGACAGGGTCTTATTTTGGGGGAAACAGGGTATTTAGATGGTAATACTGGGGAACTAACTTTATATGAACCTGAATGGAGAGACAGAAATATTTTGCTGCTATAGTTCTGGTCTCCATTGTGAAGGCAGCCCACACCTCAAAGTTGTGAATGCTCCAACGCTGGAAGTTTTAAAGAAGAGATTAGACAATCATTTGTCTGAAGTGGTGCAGGGTTTCCCGCCTAAGCAGGAGGTTGGACTAGAAGACCTCCAAGGTCCCTTCCCACTCTGTTATTCTGTTCTATTCTAAACCACTATGCTCACATTGAGCGCATTCCAAACCAGAAAACAGAACTCGTGGCTGTTTAACGTGTCACAAAATGTACACTCTCGCATCTGGGTAAAATAAACCATGATCCTTGTCTACAGGTGAGAAAGAAGGACCAGATCAACATCGAGACGAAGAACAAAACCGTGAGGTTCATTGGAGAGCTAACTAAGTTTAAGATGTTCTCCAGAAGTGACACGCTGCATTGCTTGAAGGTGAGTGCTCATTGATTGGATCCTGTCCCTTCCTCATGACTAACTAGAGGTGATTACGCTTCAGAATGATCTTATAAAAAGGGATACACGTAATTTGAATTGTCCATAATGATGCTTTATCATTTAAACATTTCTGGGTTTTTTTTGTTTTTAAATATATTAAGGTTTAGTGTTGCGGATTGGAATAGAACATTCAAATGCGTTGCAGCATCACGGTTTACTTGTGCCCCAAAATAAGCTTTCTTGAGATCTAAAAGGAATATAGATAGTCCTCGACTTAGCAACCATTTAGTGACGGTTCAAAGTTACAGCAGCACTGAAGTAAGTGACTTAGGACCATTTTTCACACTTACGACCGTTGCAGCATCCCTGCGGTCACGAGATTTACATTGGATGCTTGACACCTGGTTCATATTTATGACGGTCGCAGCGTCCCGGGGTCACGCAATCCCATTTTGCGACCTTCTGACAAGCAAAAGTCAACCAGGAAACCTGATTCATTTAACGACCGTGTGGCAAGCTTAACAAATGCGGCGAGAAAATCCGTGAAACCGGGCAGGACTCACTTTGCAAATTTCCCGCTTAGCAACATAAATTCTGGGCTCCGTTGTAGTCGTAAGTCGAGGACTACCTGTATAGTGTGGGACGTACTCTGCACATGAGTGAAAGCCCTTTAAACGACGATGCAAATTCTTTGCAGATGCTCCTGTCCGACTTCTCCCATCACCATATCGAGATGGCCTGCACTTTGCTAGAGACCTGCGGTAGATTCCTCTTCAGGTCTCCGGACTCCCATTTGAGGACCAGCGTTCTCTTGGTAAGGATTCTACGATATATAAAACGTTCTTCTAACGGTCGATATTCTTCTTCATGGGAGAGGAACATTTTGCACGGAAAGGCACAGGATTTAATTAGGGAATTTGCAGGGGGTCAGCCCCACAAAGAGTCCCTTCAGGTACCCTTCCTTCCTTCCTTCCTTCCTTCCTTCCTTCCTTCCTTCCTTCCTTCCT
The DNA here is from genome assembly GCF_028640845.1 of Ahaetulla prasina. Classification (NCBI taxonomy): domain Eukaryota; kingdom Metazoa; phylum Chordata; class Lepidosauria; order Squamata; family Colubridae; genus Ahaetulla; species Ahaetulla prasina. The sequence continues at coordinate 3,004,830 of NC_080545.1, forward strand.
TCCTTCCTTCCTTTTCTTTCTCCTTCCTCCCCCTTCTCTTTCCTTTCTTCCTCCCTCCATCTTTCTTTTCCCTCCCTCCCTCTTCCTTCCTTCCTTTCTTCCTTCCTTCCCTTTCTCCTCCAGTTTCCTTTCTCCTACTCATCTCCTCCCTCCCTCCCTCCCTTCCTTCCTTTCTCTCCCTCCCTCCCACCCTCTTTCTTTCTTTTTCTTTCTTTTTCTTCCTTCCTTTTTCTTTTCTTTCCCCTCCTCCCCCTTCTATCTCTTTTCTTCCTCCTTCCCTCCATCTTTCTTTTCCCTCCCTTCCTCCCTCTCCTTCCTTCCTTCCTTCCTTCCTTCCTCTGTCTCCCCTCTCTCTCCTCCTCTTTCTTTTCTTTTCTTTTCTTTTCTTTTCTTTTCTTTTCTTTTCTTTTCTTTTCTTTTCTTTTCTTTTCTTTTCTTTTCTTTTCTTTTCTTTTCTTTCTTTCTTCCTTCCTTCCTTCCTTCCTTCCTTCCTTCCTTCCTTCCTTCCTTCCTTCCTTCCAACACCAGGGTCTTTTCCAAGGAGTCTTCTCTTCTCATTTGGTGGCCAAAGTATTTGATCTTCAGCTTCAGGAGCTGAAAGAATGAATACCTCTTGTAAATTAGCGAGGGGGTGCGATGGCTCAGCAATTAAAGATGCTGAGCTTCTTGGCTGGAAAGCTGACGTTCTGTGTTTGAGTGCCGCTCGAAAGGGCGAGTTCCCATTCCTTGCCTCAACTCCTGCCCACCTAGCAGTTCAAAAGCATGCAAATGCAAATAGATAAATAGGTACCACTTTGGTGGGAAGGTAACAGCATTCTGTGCGCCTTTGTCATATAGCCATGCTGGCCAGATGACCACGGAAAATATCTTCGGACAACGCTGGCTTCCTCAGCCAAAAAACATAATGAGATGATCATTATGCCCTGGAGTCAGACACAACCGGACAGGGAAACCTTTACCTTTGTAAATCATTAATCTATAGTCCGAAGCTTCTGACTTGGTTAGGGAAGGATGGCCACAAGGCTTATCAAAGCCAAGATCTAATTAAAATTTTATTTATTTATCTATCAGACTTGGAAACCAGCTGTCTCGCTCGCAGAACGCCCCAAAAACCGCGGCTTTCCCGTCCTGAATGTTTTCGCCTCTTGTTTCTAGGAGCAAATGATGCGGAAGAAGCAAGCAATGCACCTTGATGCGCGCTACGTCACGATGGTGGAAAACGCCTACTACTATTGTAACCCTCCCCCAGCGGAGAAAACGGTGAAGAAGAAGCGGCCCCCCCTCCAGGAATACATTCGGAAGCTGCTCTACAAGGACCTCTCCAAAGTCACAACTGAAAAGGTTCCTTGCTTTTCTCCCTCTGTAGCCGAGATCCATACGGAGAGAGAGGGGGACGGAATTGGGGTGGATGAAGTTAGGCAATTACATGGATCAACATTTTTATTTCTCACTGTTTTGCAATCCTTAAGGGACCCGTTGGCCCGTTCTGTAAGGTGGAAACCAGATATTTTAAAATTCAACAATGACGGACTAAATATTGAGCTTAAATTGAAAACATTCAATCCGTAGTTGATTCAGAGATCAAATAATGCTTCTCGGGTTTCTTATCGATAAATAAGTTTTCCTGCATTAAGTTTAATGTGTGTATTCTCTGAAACAACGTGGTTATTCAATAAATAGTTTAAACCATGGGTAAAATTTACTAACCTTTCTTACCAGTTTGGAAGTGTATGTGCTGCATGTGCGCTTCACACGTGTGTGCAGACCTACTGCGCATGCACAAAAGCTCTGCGCATGCGCAGAAGGTAATGAACACATTAGTTCCTGGTTAAAACCAGGAAGTAACAACACCCAGGCGGGTGGGTGGAACTTTGCTCCACCATCGCTACCGGATCGCCGAACTAGCCGCCAAGATCGCTACCAGATCGGGCGATCCGGTGCGAACTGGGAGGATTTCACCCCTGGTTTAAACCAACATTTCTTAAGCTGGGTCTGCAGATAAGCTTGCAATGATCACTAAAGTGAAACCAAGTGTAAGCCGGCTTTTTGAACATTATTTGTTTGTGGCACCTTAAACAATTTGTGGAAAATTCCTACCTGCCACAAGTGGCTGTTTGCAAGCTGGTAACAATCACTGTTTCATCACGTTTTTTAAAAAAAAATTCTTTCCTTGAAAGTTTTTTTGAATTTTTAGAATTGAATTGATTGCCTGTAGCTAGCAGGGTTTGCCTAGGGTACCTCTAGATCTGGAATTTATTGTGGTAACAGGTCATAAGAGAATATGAGTGTCAAAAACCGTCTGGTGGTTTTGGAATATTATTGAAAATTCTCAAACCTTAAGCCTCCATTCAGCAGATGTTGGTTGCAATCGGCAAAATTTTACTTCAGATTTTACCCTCAGAGAGATCAGGATCCCTTTATACAATTTACTTCAGTTTCTGACAATATATAAATAATATATAATATAATCTGGTGGCACAGCAGACTAAGTCTGTCTGTTATTAACACAGTTGCTTGCAATTACTGCAAGTTCAAGTCCCCCCAGGCCCAAGGTTGACTCAGCCTTCCGTCCTTTATAAGGTAGGTAAAATGAGGACCCAGATTGTTGGGGGCAATAAAAGTTGACTTTGTAGATAATATACAAATGGATGTAGACTATTGCTTAACACATTGTAAGTTGCCCTGAGTCTTCGGAGAAGGGCGGGATATAAATTCAAATAAAATATATATATATAAATTTACAAATATAAATAATATCGTGTTTCCCAAAAAATAAGACCCTGTTTTATATTTTTTTGAAGCCTGAAATAAGCGCTTGGCCTTATTGCCATGTGCTCAAAAGCCTGATTGGGCTTATTATCAGGGGAGGTCTTATTTTGGGGGAAATAGGGTAAATAAAACATAAATAAAGGTAAAGGTAAAGGTTCCCCTCGCACATACGTGCTAGTCGTTCCCCACTCTAGGGGGCGGTGCTCATCTCCGTTTCAAAGCCGAAGAGCCAGCGCTGTCCGAAGACGTCTCCGTGGTCATGTGGCCGGAATGACTCAACGCCAAAGGCACACAGAACGCTGTTCCCTTCCCATCAAAGGTGGTCCCTATTTTTTCTACTTGCATTTTTACATGCTTTCAAAACTGCTAGGTTGGCAGAAGCTGGGACAAGTAATGGGAGCTCACCCCGTTACACGGCAGCACTAGGGATTCGAACATAAATAATATATAAATAAATAAATATAAATATAAATAAATAAATAAATAAATAAAACATAAATAATGCCAGTTTATTCAGTCGTGATTGCACGGCTTACTTTGGGTTTAATGGATGCCTCTTTCTTTTAGAAATCACATGAAATTAAAGTTTTACTCTTAACCAACCAACTAAATGTATGTATCCGATTTTTTTTTATTTATAAAACAAAATAACACTCTTGAGTTATTTATGGTTCTTCACAATTTTGCTTAGGTCCTGAGACAAATGCGCAAACTGCCTTGGAACGACCACGAAGTGAAAGATTACGTGATATGCTGTATGATCAACATTTGGAACGTGAAATATAACAGCATTCACTGTGTAGCCAATCTTCTGGCAGGACTGGTCCTTTACCAAGAGGACGTTGGCATTCACGTGGTGGACGGAGTTCTAGAGGATATTCGACTAGGGATGGAGGTAAAGTACTTTAAAAAGTTGTTCCCGCTATTAAAAAAAAAAAAAGGCAAAGTAGATTTTAAATTAAATTTAAACTTAGATCCAAATAGCTGCATTCTTGGTGTTCTGTAGCATCCTGGGCAAATTCTTTGGTAGTGCTGATGCGAATAGACAGAAAATCAGAAAAGATTTGATCTTGTTGGCTCCCGTATGTTAAGGAAGGAAAAAAAAAAGTTTCATGTCAACTATCGTGATTTGACTTAGTGAGGATCCCCGTTTGGAAGTTTGCAGTGAGACCCATTGCTTATAAACCTATTCCAAACAGACCAATTGCATATAAACATAGAGGTTAAGTCACACATTCAAATTTCAAAAAGCTGAAGTTATTGCCCATGGTAGGACTAAAGGAGGACGCCTACTAAAAGAAGCCTGGTTCGCCAATAACAATTCCATCAATAGGCATATAGAACTGCCCACCGGCCTACCAGGCGTTGAGACACCAGGAAAGACCCATCGGGGAGCAGAGACCGATGGCACCCTCCCCTCACCCGTGAGCCTGTTGAAGGCATAGTCAGCCCTGACCAAATACAGAGCAACCCGCCAGAGCTGTCTCAAGCTATTAATGAGAAACAAGCCCACCGACCACAAGGTCATGGACAAGACAGCAAATTGCAATGGATGACAAGCTAACATCATCTCCCACAGATAAGCAGGCTAGGAGGGAGGAAACAGTAGGAATTAAGCCTCCATCAACCAGCATGACAACAGCAAAAACAACCCAGCTAATTACAAGTGGGAGGCGGTTGGAAGGGCCTATCACAGGCACAATGGCCAAATTGACTAATGACTTATAAAGGCAGAGATCTCTGCAATGGTAGTTTAATACTCTGACAATGTCAGCAGATGGCTGACGAAAGCTTAGTAGAATAAATTTTAATTATTTTAGTTCCGGAGTTTGCAGAATGTCTGTTTCTTTTTTTACAAGTATACCTGGAATTCGTATTAGAATAGTTTGTAACATCGAGGTATATAAACGGACAGCAAACCCCAGTCCCTTCTAGCACTGATGATGTTCCCTAGTTGGGTTACGAAATGTCTACAAGAAAATATCCACGCTCAGAGAGTCTCAAGGACTCCACACTCCTCCTCCTCCTCCTCCCCACCCTGCAAACTTCACTCCCTTCTAACACTGGGGAATGACACATCTTCAAGAAAACCCCCCAAGCTCAGAGAGAACCAGGGCCCCTCATTTCAATCCTGAGCTACAAATAACTCTCTTCATCAACTCTCTTCGTTAAACAGAACGTTAACTTTGCTTCCGCCCCCCTCCAACCTTCCTTTGAAGGTTAATCAGCCCAAATTTAATCAGCGGAGGATCAGCAGCGCGAAGTTCCTCGGCGAGCTGTACAACTACAGAATGGTCGAATCGGCGGTAATCTTTCGGACTCTGTACTCGTTCACGTTGTTTGGGGTGAACTCCGACGGCACGCCGAGTCTCCTGGACCCCCCCGAACACCTTTTTCGAATTAGGCTGGTCTGCACCATCCTGGACACCTGCGGGCAGTACTTCGACAGGGGATCCAGCAAGCGGAAACTGGACTGCTTCTTGGTCTACTTTCAGGTAGGGTAACCCTCCGACCACGCGGCCCGCTTTACAATTCCCGCGTGTTATGCTGTCTCCCATGCTAAATAAAATGGACAAAAGTGACCCGGATAAGAATTGCATCATTCAGAAACTCGATTTCATTGAGGGACGCATCAGGGTTGTGTTTGACCTCGGGGGGGGGGGCAACTCAACGTCACTCATGTCAGGGCATCTGTGGTGGCCCGAGCACTCTGCCAGTGGGCTCCCGAGCTCTGTTTTCGGCTGCCTCCTGCAACCCTCTGCCAGCAAAAACGGACCTTGGGAGGGTCGTTTCCAGGACAGCCCTGTGGGCCAGATGTGGCCCACGGACCTTGAATTTGACACCCCTGGCGTAATTGCATCAAGTGGTCAAAGTGAAAAGAGGGAGGGAGAAAGGAGACGGATTAAGCCAAGAGGAATAGGAAAGCATTTGATAAAACAGTCTTTGGATTTCATCTCAACCTTTACTGTATACAGGTAGTCCTTGGCATAACAATTCAGGAAGATCAGGAGTATCTGTGCTACAGACGGACAAACAAGGAGAATGTCTTAACGGAAAGAACCATGCCACTGTATTATTAATTAATATTTATTCATAAGCAGAAACATCTGTGCCATCATGTTGCTTTTCACCGAATCAGAAATAAGAGTTGGAAGGGACCTTGGAGGTCTCCTAGTCCAGCCCCCTGCTCAAGCAGGAGACCCTCTACCATTCCAGACAAATGGCTGTCCAGTCTCTTCTTAAAAGACCTCCAGTAATGGAGCACCCACAAGTCTGGTGGCAGGCCATTCCACTGGTTCATTGTTCTCACTGTCAGAATCAGAGAAAGGGGAGTGGGAAATATTTTGCACAGTTCTCGCTCTTAACAAATGACCACTGATAAATTTGAGGCGACCTGTTGTTTTATACAACATTTTTAAAAAAAACATTTACTCGCTCGCTGAAAGGAATTCCTGACTGATTCGACGAACTGGAGAAGCTGGGGGTTTACCGTGTGGTGATAATTTTGTTTGTGCGTATGTGTGTTGTGTTTTTTTTCTCCTCCCCCAGAGGTATGTTTGGTGGAAGAAAAGCTTGGACGTATGGACAAAGGATCACCTCTTCCCTATAGACATTGACTATATGATCAGCGACACGTTAGAACTGCTGAGACCGAAAATAAAACTTTGCAATTCTTTGGAAGAATCCGTGAGGCAGGTACAAGAACTGGAAAGGGAATTCTTAATCAAACTAGGTAAGGCTGCCATGTTGAGGCCAGAGGGAGCTGAAATTCCCACTTTGATATATATATATTTATATATATTTGGTATCTTTGGTAGCATTCTTAATAAAATTTGAGATGTCTCCGGCAATGGTGGGTTTTGTCGTGTCCCACCCCCACTCCGACGAACGAGTCAAGGAAGTCCGTAACAAACTTGGCAACGAAGCCTCTGCAGCTTGCCAAGTTCCTTCGAGGTTTATCAGGGCAGGCAGGAGTCCAAGTTGTGACTTCAGCGATAGGGTCCGATATCAGCAAACTAGATAAGACTTTGCTTGACTCAAGGTTGGAATGCCAAAAGCAGGTCCTTTATATAGGCTGTGGGGTGTGGCTCCATGACTCAGCATTTATCCAGGCCTGCCTCACCCTTCCTTCTGCTGGCGTCGCCTCTCAGATCTCCGGAAGCGAGGGTCCACCCACCCTGAATTGTCTTCAGCTGGATCTGCTGTCAGCGTCTGGGAAAGGGAGGGGTCAGAGGGAGTAGGCCTGGGTAATTCCACCACCTGGCTGGCTTCCTGCTCTGAAGGCTGAGCCAAAGGAACACATGCTGTATGAGTGAGGTTTATTGGGCTTCTCCTTTGACTCCTTGAATCCTCTCTGGGCATGGGGCCAGGGCCGAGGGCTGGAGGCATGACAGGCCGTTCATCTTCATTATCAGACTCGGAGTCTGATAAAAGGCCTGGTTGGAGACAGGAGGGGCCCGGCTGAGGAGAGGAGGAAGGACGAGTCACAACAGGTTTCAAATTTTTTTACTACCGGTTCTGTGGGTGTGGCTTGGTGGGGGTAGCGTGGTGGGCGTGACGGGAAGGATACTGCAAAATCCCCATTCTCTCCCCACCCCACTAACCTGCTCTGGGAAGGAATCAAACTCCCCCCTCTTCATTTCCCCAAATAAGATATTACTCATAAGAAAAGGCTCCCAGAAAAGCAAGGAAAAATCAAGCTGCTAACAAAGGAACCTGCCTGAGGCTCATTCCACATTCCTGCCAGCTGCATAAAGGAAACTTTGTAAGAAGAAAACGGCTAGCGGAGCTTAGAGATAATAGAAAGTGGAAGCCGGAAGTTCGGCTCCATTTACAAGCAGGCAGAAAACTCATTCAAGACAGGATATTTCACAATGCAAATCGCCCAAATCTTTTTAGAAACCCAAAGCCCATGTTGCACAAACCACAAAAACATAGAACCATATAAGAATCCCTCCTCTTATCCAGTTTGTTGTTCAGCTGACCCAGAAACGAGCTGCTGAATGTCACTTTGCTTCTGCAAGTAAAAACCTCCTTCCAGCAGCTGCTTCTTGGCTTGTCAGTTTAAAGCGATAGCATCTTGTCGTCATCTCCCCCTCCTCCTCCTCCTCCTCCTCCTCCTCCTCCTCCTCCTCCTCCTCCTCCTCCTCCTCCTCCTTCTACTTTTTCTTCTTCTTCTGCTTTGCCAAGCGATCTCCCAGCTGAAAAGCCAGCCCTGATTTTTTCCTTCTAGCTGATCAGGTGGGAGATTGGGAAGCAGCGAATAGATTGGGGGCGGGGCCAGGCAGAGGTGGTAGTTACCGATTCTCCAAACTACTCAAAATTTCCACTACCGGTTCTCAAGAACCGTTCAGAACTGGCTGAAACCCACCTCTGGTGTCCGGGTAAGTGGGTATAAATTTTCCTCTTCTCTCCGTAAGTGAGGTAGGAAGTGCTTAATTGATGCTAAAATAAGCTGCTGTGAAACTATATGGATCTGGCAACGTACCAATTTAATAAATAATGGCCCTCAGTCCAATTTCTTCCTCTTCATCATCATCTCCTTCATGAAGAAGATATATATTCCACCACAGGTAGTTTTCGACTTAACAACAGTTCAATTAGTGACCATTCGAAGTTACGACAACACTGGGGGGAGGGAGGGAAAAGACTTGTTTTTCATTCTTACGACCGTTGCAGTCTCCCCAGGGTCACGCAATCAAAATCCAGACAGTTGGCAACTGACTCATATTTACGACGGTCACAGTGTCCGTGGGGGTCACGTGCAGTGGTGGAATGCTGCCGGTTTAACAACCGGTTCGGTGAGCGTGTGCTTTGCGCCCGCCTAGGGCGCTTGCACACAGCGCTGAAAATGGGGCGTTCGGAAGCTCAGCTGCTTACCTTCCAAGTCAGCAACGGTAAATAGAACAGCGAGGGGGGTGGGGAAACCAGCTATGCGGCGTGATTGAGATGAGCTAGAAAGCAGGAAATAAAGGACAGGATCGAGTAGGGGCAAGTGGGCGGGGCCAATGATCATCTGTGCTACCGGTTTGCCCAAACCGGCTGAATTCCACCTCTGGTCACGTGATCCGCTTCTTGACAGTGGGGAAGCTAGATTCGCTTCACCACCAGGTTGCTAGCGTAACAAGTGCATTGATTCACTGAACAACCGTGGCAAGAAAGGTCGTAAAACGGGCCAAAACTCACTTAAACAGGTGTTTCCCTGGGCAACAGAAAGTTTGGGTACAATTGTGGTTATAAGTCGAGGATTACCTGTGTAGGATTGTGGAAAAGGGGCAGAACGAAGAAATGAGACTCTAAGAACCATTTTAAGGACTATATGTCTTTACTTCCAATAATAAGCTTTGAATCTCCAGAGGTGGAGAAACCGGCCAAGCCTTTAGGGATTTCCTTTGAGAAATCTTGAAAAACCACCAAAGGAGAAGGAAGATTGTTCCACTTTTCCCAAAAGAGCTGCTGTCGTGTCCCACTCCTCCTCTGACGGCCGGGTCTGGGAAGTCTGTATCAAGCGTGGCCACGAAGCCTCTGCAGCTTTGCCAAAGTCCTGTCAGAGTTCTCAGGGCAGGCAGGAATCCAAGGTGTGACTTCAGCAACCAGATGAGACTTTGCTTGACTCAAGGAATGCCCAAAAAGCAGATCCTTTATATAGGCCATGGGGTGTGGCTCCATGACTCAGCACTTATCCAGGCCTGTCCCTCCCTTCCTTTTGCTGACGTCGCCTCTCCATTCTCCGGAAGCAGGGATCTGCCCACCTTTCGTACTCCTGCTCTGCTGCCGGCACTTCTAGCACGTGCTCACATGCTGTAGGAGGGAGGTTTGTTTGCTCATTCTGTCCGGGCATGGTGCCAGGGCTGGGGGCTGGAGGCCAGGCCGTTCCTCTTCATTATCAGACTCTGAATCGGATAGCAGGAGATGGGAGGGGCCCGGCTGAGGAGAGAAGGGCGGGCGAGGCACAACAGCTGCTGCAGTCCATTCATCTTGGCCTAATCCTCTGGAAGATTCTAAACCAGGGGTCTCCAACCTTGGCAACTTGAAGCCTGGCGGACTTCAAATTTGGTCGCATTGGTGGATGATCTCTGGAGGGCCAGGGACAGGGGTTATTCCTCTGCCCTGGTCCTATTAGACCTCTCAGCGGCTTTTGATACCATCGACCATGGTATCTTGCTGCGCCGGTTGGGGGGATTGGGAGTGGGAGGCACCGTGTATCGGTGGTTCTCCTCCTATCTCTCTGACCGGTCGCAGACGGTGTTGACGGGGGCAGAGGTCGACCGCGAGGGACCTCACTTGTTGGGTGCCGCAGGGGTCGATCCTCTCGCCCCTTCTGTTCAACATCTATATGAAGCCGTTGGGTGAGATCATCAGTGGCTTTGGGGTGAGATACCAGCTGTACGCTGATGACACCCAGCTGTACTTTTCCACCCCGGGCCACCCCAGTGAAGCTGTTGAAGTGCTGTCCCGGTGTTTGGAAGCCATACGGGTCTGGATGGGGAGAAACAGGCTCAAGCTTAATCCCTCCAAGACGGAGTGGCTGTGGATGCCGGCACCCCGATTCAGTCAGCTGCAGCCGCGGCTGACTGTTGGAGGCGAGTTACTGGCCCCAAAGGAGGGAGTGCACAACTTGGGTGTTCTCCTGGATGAACGGCTGTCGTTTGAAGATCATTTGACGGCCGTCTCCAGGAGGGCCTTCCACCAGGTTCGCCTGGTTCAGCAGTTGCGCCCCTTCTTTGATCGGGATGCCTTGTGCACAGTCACTCATGCGCTCGTTACCTCTCGCTTGGATTATTGTAATGCTCTCTACATGGGGCTCCCCTTGAGGTGCACTTGGAGGCTTCAGTTAGTCCAGAATGCAGCTGCGCGGGTGATAGAGGGAGCTTCGCGTAACTCCCATGTAACACCGCTCCTGCGCAGACTGCACTGGCTACCTGTGGCCTTTCGAGTGCACTTTAAGTTTTTGGTCACTACCTTTAAAGCGCTCAATGGCTTAGGGCCTGGGTACTTACGGGACCGCCTGCTGTTACCGCATGCCTCCCACCGACCCGTACGCTCTCACAGAGAGGGACTTCTCAGGGTGCCGTCCGCCAAGCAATGTCGGCTGGCGGCCCCAGGAAGGTCCTTCTCTGTGGGGCTCACACTCTGGAACGAACTTCCCTCGGGTTTACGCCAAATACCTGACCTTCGGACCTTCCGCCGCGAACTGAAGACACATCTTTTCATTTGTGCGGGGCTGGCTTAAATTTTATTGATTTTAAATTTTCTATTATTAATTTTAAGGGGTTTTAGTTTTATATATTTTAAAGTTTTTTTAGGCCAATTATAAAATAAGTTTTTAAATTTGTATTTTAATTGTATATTGTATTGTCTGTTTTTACTTTTGGCTGTCCTTCGGGAGAAGGGCGGTATAAAAATCGAATAAATAATAATAATAATAACTCCCAGAATTCCCCAGCCAGCTTTGCTGGCTGGGGGATTCTGGGAGTTGAAGTCCGCCAGGCTTTAAGTTGCCAAGGTTGGAGACCCCTGTTCTAGACTCCCATTGGAAAGCATGAGCATTGTGAAAAATGCATGGCGGTCCACAGAAATCAGATTGAATTCATCTAGAATTCCTCTTGGTATTTTGATTTTACTTTTCTTTAGAATAGAATAGAATAGAATAGAATAGAATAGAATAGAATAGAATAGAATAGAATAGAATAGAATTTTTATTGGCCAAGTGTGATTGGACACACAAGGAATTTGTCCTGGTGCATATGCTCTCAGTGTACATAAAAGAAAAGATACGTTCATCAAGGTACAACATTCACAACACAATTGATGGTCAATATATCAATATAAATCATAAGGATTGCCTTTATTTTTTACAACGAGGAACGTCCTTCATAGATGGTGGGAACACTGTTAGTCTAATAAGAAGGTTGAGGAGATTTAGAATAATAACAAGGGTGTGACGTATAATAGCGGATATTTGTTTCGATTCTTTCATAATGCAGGAGGCAAAAGGATGGATTTAGAATAGAATAATTTCTAGTCCAACCCCCTGCTCAGGCAGGAAACCCTACACCGCTTCAGGGAAATGGTTATCCAACCTCTTCTTAAAAACTTCCAGTGTTGCAGCATTCATGACTTCTGGTGGCAAGCTGTTCCGCTGATTAATTGTTCTAATTGTGAAGAAGTTTCTCCTTAATTTTAGGTTGCTTCTCTCCTTGATTAGTTTCCATCCATTGTTTCTTGTCCTTCCCTCCAGTGCATAATTTGAGTAATCAGAAGGCAAATTGTGGCTGTAGATAAAAAACATATCCCCAGCGATAACGTTTCCTTTTTTGTTGTTACCTATTCATTTGCCCTCTTCAAACACTCCCCCCCCCCATACTCAGTATGGCAGTGATCTCAAACTATGCAGTCTAGTGTAGCTCAGGGTACGATCCCATTGATTTCAATGCTGCCAACCTCCTTGTAATTAAGCCAGATCCTAATTTTAGGATTTTTATTTTTTTTTAAATGCCTGCCTTCATCGTCGTTTCTTGTTCTTACAACTGAAGCCAGAGACTTTTCTTAGTCTCCACAGACTAAGGACAGGGAAGTAGGGGAAAAAAAATTACGGACAACTGCAGTGAGGCTATTAATGCACTCAAAAGTGACAAGGTTTGACAGAAGCCACAATGGAGGAATGATGGAGATTATAGAGAGGGTTAAATTAACTTTTTTTTTTTTCGCCAGAGGGAAAAAAAAACCCCTACATTTATATGGCTATCCTGAAAACCTATTATAGACTTTTTTGCCTGAAATAGAAAAAGGATTTATGATTTTGATTATGGGGTAAAAACCTCTGCGGAACTAGAAAAAAAAGGTTTTTTTTGTTTGTTTGTAAGTTTGTAATCGAGTAAGAAATTATTTTGTAATTGTACTTACTGCAAAGTAAATTGAAAACTTTTTCTTTCTTTTCTTTTCTTCCTTCCTTCCTTCCTTACTCACTCACTTCCCTTCCTTCCCCTTCCTTCCTTCCTTCCTTCCTTCCGTTTTTTTTCTCTCTCTTCTTTTGTCTTTCCCTTTCTCCTTCTTTCTCCTTCTTTCTCCCTCTTTCTTTCTTTCTTTCTTTCTTTCTTTCTTTCTTTCTTTCTTTCTTTCTCTCTCTCTCTCTCTCTCTCTCTCTCTCTTTCCCTCCCTCTTTCTCCATCCCTCCGTCTGTCTCTTTATAGGTCTATGTTTCATTTTTCTGCTCTTTGTAAAACTTTTAATTTAAAAAAAAAAACCCACATATTTTTTTTTCTTCTTCCTTCCCCCACCCCCTTAGGTCTTATGAACGACAAAGACTCTAAGGATTCCATGCCTGAAGGAGAGAACCTGGAGGAGGATGAGGACGAAGAGGAAGGCGGAGTAGAGATCGAAGAACAATCTGGAAATGAAAGCGAAATAAACGACCCAGAGGAGGAGGTGATTCTCTCTGCTCCTAACTTTCTTGAGCAGAGTTTGGAGGAGTGGCTGGTAGACCTCTTGGCCAACTGCTCCCAATTCACAAACAAGTATCTGTTATGCTTAAAGCCTACAACTCAACACAACTGAGGAGAAGTTTTATATATAACTTGGGCAAGCCAGGAAGGGCAGGCCATGTTCATCCCTCCCCAGAGTCTTCACAGGATATAGTTAAAAAAAATAATCATCATCCAGGGCCACTTGCGAAGAAGGTGGGAATTTGTTTGCACCATCTGGCTGCCATCTTTAACCATATCCGAGGGTGACTCTGTTCCCAGCTGTGATAATTTACTAAATAGAATATTGTCGAAGGGTAACTTCTGAAATCCAGTTGAGACTATCGGTAATGTTGTGATTCTGTGATTCATTGTACGCAGATTTCATTAGAATCTCATCCCTTCTTCTTTTTCATGTCAGGAACAACTGGACAAGATGATTAACTTCAGAGTGAATTTTGAAATAGCTCTGAAACAATTGCCAAAATAGCGTTAATAGAATAGAAGAGAACAGAACAGAATAGAATTTAGGATAGGGTAGGGTAGGGTAGGAAAAATATAGAATAGAATAGAATTGAGAATAGAATAAAAAAGAGAAAATAATATAGAATAGAATTCAGAATAGAATAGAATAGAATAGGAGAAAATAATATAGAATAGAATTCAGAACAGAATAGAATAGAATTCAGAATAGAATAGAGTAGAGAAGAAAATATAGAATAGAATTCAGAATAGAATAGAATAGAGAAAATAATATAGAATAGACTTCAGAATAGAATAGACTTCAGAATAAAATAGAGAAAATAATATAGAATAGAATAGTGGTAGAATAGAATAGACAACAGAACAGAACAACACAACACAGTTGGAAGGGACCTTGGAGGTCTTCTAGTCCAACCCCCTGCTTAGGCAAGAAACCCTACACCACTTCAGACAAATGGTTATCCAATCTCTTCTTAAAAACTTCCAGTGTGGGAGCACCCACAACTTCTGAAGGCAAGGAGTTCCACTGATCAATTGTTCTAACTGTCAGGAAATTCCTCCTTAGTTTTAATAGTTCTTAGATTACCGGTAAACTCAGCAAAGCTTGTGCACAAAGGCTTTGAAGATGGTAATTGGCGTAACTCACCTTAAAATGAGACTTTGGGCTGTACTCTTGATCTTTTCAGGAGGGGTCGGAGAATGATGATGACGAAGGAGAAGAGGAAGAGGAAGAAAATACCGATTATCTTACTGACTCTAATAAGGAGAATGAAACGGATGAAGAGAACACGGTATATGTATATATATTTTATAAAAAGACAACACTTAGTGCCAAAATAGACTGTGCCAAAATTAGTTTTGAGAGGAAAAATGAATCCTGAATTGGATTTAAAAAAATAATAATAACAATTACAGTCCATGACTAAGACTGGAAATGAAATCCATGATCTGGATGGCCGAGAATCTCCATAGAGAGCCATTTCTTCATGGAAGAAATCCAATCTGTTGGCCTTCTCTATTTGGCAGAAAAAACAACAAAAAAAAACAACAACCCCATAATGGTGGTGTTTTTTCTTTTTCATCCTCTTTTTTTAATATATATATATATATCAGGAAGTAATGATCAAAGGAGGTGGGCTGAAACGCGTCCCCTGTGCGGAAGATGAAGATTTTATTCAGGCATTGGATAAAATGATGCTGGAAAATTTACAGGTACGGATTGATTTTTAATACACTCGTGCAAAGGGTCACGTTTCACACAACTCCCTGCTTCCTTGAAACTGTCGTGTCCCACTCCTCCGCTGACGGCCGGGTCAGGGAAATCCGAATCAGGCTTGCCTCTGCAGCTCTGCCAAAGTCCTAGCAAAGTCCTCAAGGCAGGCAGGAGACCAGAAAGTGACTTTAGCAAGATATGTTTAGACTTTGCCTGACTCAGAGAATGCCAGAAAGCAGGTCCTTTATATAGGCCATGTGGTGTGGCTCCATGACTCAGCACTTATCCAGGCCTGCCCCTCCCTTCCTTCTGTTGCCTCTGCCTATCAAGTCTTCTGACGCGAGGGTCACTCCAGTCTGCAGCTGTTGGCAATTGACCTCCCTCAGGCTCACATGCTGTGGAGGAGGGGGAGGGGTCTAGTTGCTCCATTTGCCTGGGCATGGAGCCAGAGCTGGGGGCTGGAGATACTTCCTCCTCTTCAGCCTGTCTGGGCATGGAGCCAGGGCTGGGGCTGAGAGGTATGTCTTCTTCCGTGTTCGGAAGCAGATAAGAAGATCCCGGCTGAGGTGAGATTGGACGAGACACAACAGAAACAACAGTGGAACGGTTCCCATCTTTTGAAACTTGGCTGCGGCCGTTAAGCTGAGGACTTATCTGAGGAATGCCAATACCGGTAGTCCTCGAAAATACGACCACAATGGAGCCCCAAGTTTCTGTGGCTAAACGAGACATTCGTTAAGCAAGTTTTGCCCCGTTTTATGACCTTCCTTGACACAGCGGTTAAGCAGATCCTTGCAGTTGTTAAAGTTGGTCACACGGTTAAGTGAATCTGGGGTCGCAAAAGGGGATCATGTGACCCCGGGACAGCAACCGTCATAACTATGAATCAGTTGCCAAGCTGATTTTGATCATGCAAGTGCAGAGATGCTGCAACGGTCAGAAGTGTGGTCACTTTTTCAGTGCCTGGATTTCAACTCCCAGAATTCCTCAGTCAGCTTTGCTCTAGATCAACGGTTCTCAACCTGTGGGTCGCGACCCCGTTGGGGGTCGAATTACCATTTGCCAGGGGTCGCCTAAGACCATCGGAAATATGGGAAGTATACTTGCGAGTCGAAGAATCGCGCTCCAATGGTTGACTCCACAAGCCAGCTGCAGGCTCTTCAAATCACTAGCCGAATTCGGCTTCAGGCGCGATGAATTAAAAAAAGAGAGAAATCTTTGCTCTGATGTCTCCCTCTCAAGCCAGCTGCAATCACTCCCAATTGCTAGCCTAATCCGGCTTCAGGCGCGATAAACTTAATAGGGGAGGAGTCTCCGCTTTAATGCCTCCGTCCTCAAGGCAATCGCAAGCAGTTCAGATCGCTAGCCAAGACGGCTTCAGGCGCGATAAATTCAAAACGAAAATAATTTTACAGTTGAGGTTGCCACATCGTGGGGAATTGTATTAAAGGGGTTGCAGCACTATAAAGGTTGAGAACCGCTGGTGTAGATCTTTTCTTGCTTCCCTTGCAGCAAAGAAGTGGAGAGTCGGTGAAAGTGCACCAGTTAGACGTGGCCATCCCTTTGCACCTCAAGAGCCAGCTGAAGAAAGGCCCTCCCCTCGGGGGCGGGGAGGGGGAGTCTGAATCCGGAGACACCATGCCTTTCGTCATGCTGACGCGGAAAGGCAACAAGCAGCAGGTGAAGGAACGCCCTGGTTGCTTTTATCCTCTTGACATTTCAGGTTAATAGCAATAGCACTTAGGACTTATATACCGCTTCTCAGCGCCCTCTCTAAGCGGTTTACAGAGGCAGCCTCTTGCCCCCAACAATCTGGGTCCTCATTTTACCCACCTCGGAAGGATGGAAGGCTGAGTCAACCTGGAGCCAGTCAGGAACTGCTGACAGTGAGCAGTGAGTTAGCCTGCAATACTACATTCTAACCACTGTACCACCACAACTTGCTCCTTCCTTCCTTCCTTCCTTCCTTCCTTCCTTCCTTCCTTCCTTCCTTCCTTCCTTCCTTCCTTCCTTCCTTCCTTCCTTCCTTCCTTCCTTCCTTCCTTCCTTCCTTCCTTCCTTCCTTCCCAACAGCACTTAGACTTCCATACCGCTTCAAGTGCTTTACAGCCCTTTCTAAGCAGTTTACAGAGTCAGCCTCTCTGGGCCCTCATTTTACCGACCTCAGAAGGATGGAAGGTTGAGTCCTGGTGAGATTCGAACTGCCAAACTGCAGGCAGGCGGCGATCAGCAGAAGTAGCACTCTAACCACTGCGCCACCGTGACTCTTGCATGATGTGGATACCTGATCTTTTGAGGGGGGTCCTTGGTGCTCTCTGAGCTTGGTGGTTTCCTTGCAGACATTTCATTCCCCAAACTAGATAACAACAGCACTGATGATGTTACGCAGTTGGATAATGAAACGTTTACAAGAAAATAACCAAACTCAGAGAGCACCAAAGACCCTACAGTCCTCCTCCTTCTCCTCGTCCTCCTCCCTCCCTCCCTCCCTCCCTCAGTGCCTTCTAGCACTGAGAATGTTACCTAGTTGGGTCATGAGACATCTGCAAGAAAACAGCCAGGCTCATTGAGCACCAAGGACTCCTCATTTCAATCCCAAAATACAAATATTCTTCTTTATCAATACCTAATATTGTAGTTTTTTGTACAACAAGAAAATCGTGGCCTCTTTTTTCTCCCGCCATTCCCAGTTTTTCAGTGGAAAAGTAGTAGTTTTATTTACAATTAGTGGGGTTAATTTCCAAAGGAATTATTTTGAAGAATGGGGTTGTCAGTGCTCCCTAATATATACTGTATTTATTTGTCTGTTAGAGGAAAGTAGGTGTTGATTGGTTGTCCCAGATGAGCCTCCGTTCCATCCAATCAGGTGGAATTAAAGAGACTGATTTTTGTACTCTTAGTCACACATTCCATCCTCCCCTTTTTTTACAACCCTGTATAAATTCCTTAATTTGAGGTAGAGTCAGAGCAACAGGGTGGAGCTGAGCATTTACTGGCCGAATGCCCTTCCCGATGCCTACGTGGAGTTCACAGCAAATATTTTCTTTTTCCACCGTGATCGAGAAACCATCTCCTGTTGTTTAGGATTGAACTTTCAGCTTCCCGAGCTGGAGGCTGTGCGTCTTCACCTCCAGGCCACCGCGCAGCTATTTGCACATTTCAAATACATTTCTCAAAAATACCCTGGACCTGTGACATACCAAGTCGGTGGTGCCAATGACAGAATAATTCCCGGGTTCCCTTCCCCTTGCCCTGTAAGGCGACGTTCAGTCAGGAACATCTTCCTTTCTTTGGATTCTTAGACCGGCTTCTGCTCTTTCAGTTTAAAATCCTAAACGTGCCGATGTCCTCTCAACTGGCCGCGAACCACTGGAACCAGCAGCAGGCGGAGCAGGAAGAGCGCATGCGGATGAAAAAGCTAACCTTGGACATCAACGAACGGCAGGAACAGGAGGACTATCAAGGTAGGGGAGGCTCCCGTTCAAAGCTTTATAACTGTGATGACGAACCTATGGCACGTGTGCCAGAGGTTCCACGCTGCGCCCTCTGATGGCATTTTGAGCGGTCACCCCAGTTCAGTTCTGCGTATGTGTGCGCACCTCCCGCCGGCCAGCTGGTCTTTGGGTCTCTGCCATGCATTCCTGGGGGGGGAGGGGCGCGGGTAGGGTGTGTGTGCATGCACAGGGGGGGGAGGGGTGTATGAATGGGGCCCCTACGCATAGGTGCGTGTGTGGAGCCCACACGCACATTGCGTTTTGGGGGTTTAGCAGCTCTTTGGGACACTTGGTCGGGAAAAGGTTAGTCGCCACTGCTTTATAATGTTAGTTCTCGGCTTGCAACCATTCATTTAGTGACCGTTCAAAATTACAATGGAGAAAGCGCCAGCCTGTCCTTGCACTGGAAACGGGTTCTTGGTCATGATGGTTACACACGCCACTGAGATCTCCTCTCCCACCTCGAACATTGCAAATTTCTGCCCCCGAGAAGTCTTTCATCGCTCATCCAGTGACAAGGATTCATTCATTGAGGGAATTGGGGGACTTCTGATACTTGCTAGAAACATCCCTGGCGCTCTTTTTAATTCAGAACGGACCGTGCTCTCCCTCCCCTTTCAGTTTATTTCTTTAAAAAATATATATATATATATCTATATATCTATATATCTATATCTATATATATATATATATATACATATATATATATATATCTATATATCTATATATCTATATCTATATATATATATATATAATTTTCATCTGCAGAAATGATGCAATCCTTGGCTCAGCGGCCGGCTCCAGCCAATACAAACCGAGAACGGCGACCTCGGTACCAGCATCCTAAGGGAGCCCCTAATGCTGATCTCATCTTTAAAACTGGTGGAAGGTAAGGATCCCCAGGGCAGGGGTGTCAAGCTCAAGGCCCCATGGGCCGGATCTGGCCCGCGGGCCCGCCCTGGAAACAGTGAAGGTCTGCCCACGGTGTCTCTGCCAGTAAAAAACGGAGCTTGGGAGGTCTGCCTGTGGCTTTCCCGAGCTCCATTTTTACTGGCGGAGGGTTGCAGGAGGCCGTCGCAGTCAAAACAGAGCTCGGGAGCCCGTTTTCTCTGGTGGAGCTCTCGGGCCACCACAGGTGCCCCCGACACGAGTGGCATCATGCCATGCTCACCCTGGCCATGCCCCCCCCATCCCCCGGCCCCCCGAGGTCAAACACAACCCTCACTGAAATTGAGTTTGACACCCCTGATCCAGGGAGTAACGTGGGATTATTCCGAGGTGTTCGGTTTTTGCAACGCTCCTGATTTCAGAACTGAGAAGTCTTTTTCATTTTTGAAGGGAGAATAGTAACCTTGAGCAAGAAGACAGTTTTGCTGGAACCCAAGGAGTTCTGCCTTGAAAATGTTAGAGCAGAAATCACTCTCATGTTGAAATCTCTTTCTTTTGGAAACATGATTGAAATTATTTACTAGCTGATAACCCGGCGTTGCCTGGGTATTTATTATCCCAATCCTGTATTAAACAGGAAGAGCAACTTCACCCTGGGCCCTGATTTTGGTGAGAATTTGGTTAAAAATGTTTCCCCTGTGCCCCCAGGAGCATCACGTAAACTGATATCACCTTGTCTTTTTGCTAGCTGATCCATGATCATTTGTTTTTTGCATGATCCACAATCATGCTTTTTTCTGATCTTGATTTAGAAGGGACTTCTTGTCCGCGATATATGCACTACGTTATTCAACATTGTAGTCCTTTTCTCGTATGTAATCTGTGTGAAGTATGTCATGTCGGTCTCGCAGTGGTGCAGGCAGGCTGAGTTGTAGTAATGTTTTATTGATCATGGCCATACGTTTGTCCTCAGGAATAATCAAAACCTTGTTGAAAATGTCCGGACCAAACATAATTTCTAATGTTGGATTTTTCCCCTTACCAGAGGGAGCCCCAGTACTGTGAAGCTGTTACGATGGCAACTCCACTGTGCTGCACAGTAGAAGCCATTTTAAGGCAGTACAGTAGAAGCCATTTTAAGGCACAACAGGCTGTATCTTAACAGAACACACACCCAGAGGGGTGTTAGGGGTGTCTTACCCCCACAGTATTTTTTTCCAGAGAGTAAGTCATCTGTGTACCAAATCTGGTTGAAATTTCAAGGCGTTCCAGAGTTATGCTGGAACATACATATATATATATATTTATTTTCTGAGGTTTTCGCGGGTGTTTGTATGTAGGTCTTTGGTTATTCGGGTTTTCTCCTGCGTAAAATTGGAAGTGTCTTGGCGACGTTTCGACGAAGTCTCATTCGTCATCTTCAGGGTTCAGCTTCGTGCTTCTGGGAGCAATGTGTTCAAACCCCCACTAGCAGTTAAAAAGGAAGAAAAAGCTGCAATCACACATTGCTCCCAGAAGCACAAAGCTGAAGCCTGAAGATGACGAATGAGACTTCGTCGAAACGTTGCCAAGACACTTCCAATTTTACGCGGGAGAAAACCCGAATAACCAAAGACCTACATATACACACACACACACACACACACATACACACCCACAGATTTAGTGTACGGTGAGAACAGGACAGAAGAGAAGTAAACATACACACGCCAAGGGCTTGCACTGCCTCGTACACTCAATAAGCGAATAAATTTCTCTGCTGTCCTTCCGACCCTTTTTTCCTCCTTGTCCCTCCCAGGAGACGTTGATCCAGCCGCAGAGTCATCTCACATCAGGTCCCGTATCTCCAATGTTGTGGATTAGTGGAGTCCTCCAGCAATTAAACCGAGAGCAGCGGACACATCTGAGCATGTCAGTCTTCAAGAGAGTTGAGCGATGGGCAGGCTGGGGGCCGTAGAGCAGGATGCACCAGCCTCTTATTAAAACAAAAAAAACACAAAAAAAAACACAAAAACCAGAAATAGTGGAAGCTTCCAGTCATGGTCTATCAAAAACAAAACAAAACAAAAAAAAAGCATCTTGTTATGGATACCGTGTGCTGCGAGGGTTAACCTTTTCATGAGAACGGAATAAATGAGATGGTTAACTTGACCGGTGGAGCAGTTCAGTTAACAACTTAAAATAAGAGCAACTTTTGAAATAAATAAGATGGATTATGCTGGAACAGAGAGAGAGAGGCAGTTTTGGTGGCTAAGTCTGGGGAGGGTTGGGAAAATAATAAGAATTAATAAATAATGAAGTTAGAGCGGCGTTTTCACGGAACGACGCGTGGCGGTGTGCCAGGAGATAGTGCTTTCTTTGGGAGGGACGCAAGCCAGCTCTAGAGAAGTCATAAAACAAGGACTAGTAAAGGACCCCCCCGGCGACACCACCGAGGAGAAGCAAAACGGCAACTGATTTACCGAAACGCGAGGTATTTTCCTTGGAAGGTGATGATCTGATAGGGAAGAGATGTCTGTTCCAGGTTGCGTGGGGTGGAAGCCAGAGAGGTGTGAAGGAACCAGGAAGTGCGGGATGTTCTCCAGAAGGTTGCAGGTAGATGGGAGGGGCGGGAGGGGCGGGAGGGGGAGAGAGAAAGGGAAAGAAAGAAGGGGGGAGAGAGCATTGACCAAAAGTTGCTTTGAACAGCCTGACACCAGCCAAGGGTCTTTAGAGAGGAGCTCATTAAAAGCATCATTGAAAAACCAAAATGTGCCAGTCAGCACGACAGACGGGTGCCAGGAAGTGGAGCTGAGTCTTCTGTTGACTTTCATGGGTTGATAAGCCTCCGTGTCTACATATTTAAAAAAAAAACAAAAAAAAAAGGAAAAAAAAATAGTTGGCAGAAAAGTAGAATTTTTATTTTTCTAAATTGAGATAAAAAGTTTCTCCAGTCAAGTTTTTTTTTTTCTTCTTCTTTGGGACAATCTTAGTTAGTTAGTTATAGTTGTGGGACGAGGGGTATTTTTTTCTTCTTCTTTTTTCCTTTTTTTGCTTCTTCCTCCTCCTCTTTGTTGGCTTCCATATAGCGCGTAGTACATTCGGTTTAAAGGACACATCCGTAGGCTATTCGGATTTTATTTTTTTTTCGTTTTCGTTTTCCTCGCCGCTTTGAAATTCTTTTGACCGCCGTTGAGTTCTTCGCATGTAGACTTTTAAAAATGAGATTGTACGACTTGTAACATTTCACACACGACACGCACCGTCAGCAACGACGCCACACACCCGATCTTCACCAGCTTCTGAAAATCTGATCTTTGCCGATGCTGCAATAAAGTGTTATATAATTTAGAACAGCTTTTTGGTCTTTCTGGGTCCCCTTTGCGGGTGGGTGGGGGGAGCGCCTTGGATTGCGTCAAACGATGGGGATTTTTTTGAAAGCAAAAATGTCTGCACTCACATTTTGGGTTTCACATTTTGTTGTCGCCGGTTCGCTATCCACACACTCGCTTTGTGCTTGTGCTCACCTTCCGTGTGTGTGCCTGGCCTCAAAACCGTGCCTAAATAGGACGGCATAGAGCTGGGGACGGTAGGCAGGTCCACTCGCGATGTCGGCTATCGGTTTGTACCAATCGGTAGGAACCGGCTGAATCCCACTCTGCGGAGTCTCCTATTTTCTCATTAGCCTCTTGCAAAAATCCAGAGGGGGGGTGTTGTGTCTCGTCCAATCTCACCACAGCCGGGGTCTTCTTATCTGCTTCCGAACACGGAGGAATGTCCTAGTATGCCTCCCGGCCCCAGCCCTGGCTCCATGCCCAGACAGGCTGAGGAGGAAGAAGTACCTCCAGCCCCCAGCCCTGGCTCCATGCCCAGACAGGCTGAAGAGGAAGAAATACCTCCAGCCCCCAGCCCTGGCTCCATGCCCAGGCAAACGGAGCAACTAGACCCCTCCCCCTCCTCCACAGCATGTGAGCCTGAGGGAGGTCAATTGCCAACAGCTGCAGACTGGAGTGACCCTCGCATCAGAAGACTTGATAGGCGGAGGCAACAGAAGGAAGGGAGGGGCAGGCCTGGATAAGTGCTGAGTCATGGAGCCACACCCCATGGCCTATATAAAGGACCTGCTTTCTGGCATTCTCTGAGTCAGGCAAAGTCTAAACATATCTTGCTGAAGTCACTTTCTGGTCTCCTGCCTGCCCTGAGGACTTTGCTAGGACTTTGGCAGAGCTGCAGAGGCACGCCTGATTCGGATTTCCCTGACCCGGCCGTCAGCGGAGGAGTGGGACACGACAGGGGGACGGCTGCCTGAGATAAGTCAGTACAACTATATATTTTATAATATTTTATACACCTCCCCGATATAACTATGTACGAGTTGGGCGGGTATATACATTTGTTAAACCACATAAATGAAGAGTACTTGCTTCACCCTAAGAGCTATTCGGACAAAATAGTTAACTAATTTAAAACAGAACGCAATACTCATAGTCCTTGACTTAACAGCAGCTCGTTTAGTGACTGAACTTGCAACGACACTGAGAAACGTGACTCGTGACCGTTTTTCACACTTACGACCACGGCAGTATCCAAATTCAGACCGGCTTGTCAACTGACTCACATTTATGACGGCCGTAGCGTCCTGGGGTCACATGATCCCCTTTTGCGACCTTCTGACCAGCAAACGGGAAAGCCTGATTCACTTAACAACCGGTGGCTAACATAACAACCGCGTGGATTCACTTAACAACTGTGACAAAAGAAAAGTTGTAAAATCGAGCAAAATTTGCTTAACAAACATGTCGTTTAGCAACAGAAATTTTGGGCTCAATTGTGGTCGAAAGTCGACGTCTATCGTAGAAGAGGATTGATTTTTTGGGGGGGAGTCAAAAGTATTGCCTGGTTGTTTTTCAATTAATTAACCTGGCACACTGTGCTTCCCCTCTGCTCTCATTTTTGTATCTTCTTTTTTTTTAGGATTTGGATATTTTCCCTGATTTTTTTTTGGGGGGGGGAGGGATGGATTGAAGACGGCTGCTTTAAGAAACTCCTTGTACACTTTTTTTTTTTTGGCCTTTTGATCCAAAATGCCGTAGACTTTTAAACACCATTGGGAAATTTAAACAAAGTGAGGCACACAAGCAGCATAAAGAGAATGTAAGAGAGAGATGAAATAGATTTCACAATCCTTTTCCTTTTTCTGTTAAACGTGGTGGGGAGACGTTAGTGCTATAATTCGATAATTGGAAAAGTGGTTTTATTAAATTAAAAAAAACACACCGAAACGTCCAGTTTTCAGCGAATGGAAAGAATTGTTCAGCACGATCCTTCCTGACTTGAATAGAGTAGTAGGCAGATCAAATTTCTCAGTCTGGCCTTCGGATGTAACTGATTGAATTTAATCTAGCCATGGCCATGAGACAAGCAGATCCTAGGATCCCGCCTTGCCAGATGGTTCTCCTTGCAAAGGCAGGAATTCCAAGTTCATTCCCTTCAGTAACACCCAACTTCTGCAAATCCCAAGCAACCTCTATTAAAAGCACTAGGCAGTACTACCCACAACAGACCTTTGCTGAATATATATATCATCGTCTTTTAAAAAGTTAAAGGCTCCCCTCGCACATCTGTGCTAGTCGTTCCTGACTCTAGGGGGCGGTGCTCATCTCCGTTTCAAAGCCGAAGAGCCAGCGCTGTCCGAAGACGTCTCCGTGGTCATGTGGCCGGCATGACTCAATGCCAAAGGCGCACGGAACGCTGTTTCCTTCCCACCAAAGGTGGTTCCTATTTTTTCTACTTGCATTTTTTACGTGCTTTCGAATTGCTAGGTTGGCGGAAGCTGGGATGACGGGAGCTCACCCTGTCACATGGCAGCACTAGGGATTCGAACCGCCAAGCTGCCGACCTTTCTGATTAACAAGCTCAGCATCTTAGCCAGCGCATCCCTTATACATACATACATACATACATACATATATACATACATACCGTGTTTTCCCCAAAATAAGACCCTGTCTTATATTTTGTTGAACCCCGAAATAAGCGCTTGGCCTTATTTTCAGGAAGGTCTTATTATTTTTGGGTGCATGGAGCAAGACGGGGCTCCTTTTGCCATCTTACCTGATTTTTTTTTTATTTGCATTTTTTTTTATTTACATTTATATCCCGCCCTTCTCCGAAGACTCAGGGCGGCTTACAGTGTGTAAGGTAATAGTCTCATTCTATTTGTATATTTACAAAGTCAACTTATTGCCCCCCCAACAATCTGGGTCCTCATTTTACCTACCTTATAAAGGATGGAAGGCTGAGTCAACCTTGGGCCTGGTGGGGCTTGAACCTGCAGTAATTGCAAGCAGCTGCTGTTAATAACAGACTGCATTAGTCTGTTGAGCCACCAGAGGCCCTCCAGCTCTTTCTCCTCAACCCTAACCAGAGGAAATGGTGGGGACCGGCTGCGCATGCATTTAAATATTTTCGGGTTTAAGCCAGCTAATTGCATCGTAACGTGCAAGATGTTATTCCAAGCTGCCTCCGTGAACTCAGCCTTGGCAACCCACAGCGCTTGGCTCGTGTTTCGTAACTGGTCTCTTTGCTCAGAGTCGCCTCCAAATGAAGTGTTGCACAAAGCCTTTTGTCCAAAGCAAGTTCCAAGCACGGCCCGTTTACAATTAGAAGAAGGGTTTGGTGGGGGGTGCCGAGACCTGGAAAAGCAGCAGCGATAATGGCAGAATAATGCCAAGAACTAGGAGGAGTGGTGAAATCTGAACTGGTTTACTACCGGTTCGCTGGCTGTGCATGTGCGCTGTGAAGAACGGTTGCATTAAACCAGGGGTGAAATCCAGCAGGTTCTATCAGGTTCTGGAGAACCGGTAGCAGAAATTTTGAGTAGTTCGGAGAACCGGCAAATCCCATTTCTGGCTGGTCCCAGAGTGGGGTGGAAATGGAGATTTTGCAATATCCTTCCCCTGGAGTGGGGTGGGAATGTGGGATTTTGCAATATCCTTCCCCTGCCACGCCCACCAAGCCACGCCCAAAGAACCGGTAGGGAAAAATTTTGGATTTCACCCCTGCATTAAACTATGGCTAATTTAATGAAAAGGACTAGAGGTGACATGATTACATCTTCCAACATTATAGGGACTGCAACAAAGAAGATATTGGGCTCCAAGATCACTGCAGATGGGGACTGCAGCCAAGAAATTAAAAGACGCTTGCTCCTGGGGAGGAAAGCTATGGCAAATCTAGACAGCGTACTAAAAAGCAGAGACATCACCCTGCCAACAAAAGTGCATATAGTCAAAGCTATGGTTTTCCCAGTTTCAATGGGTGGCTGTGAAAGTTGGACCATAAGGAAGGCTGAGCACCAAAGAATGGAGGCCTTTGAACTCTGGGGCTGGAGAAGACTCCTGCGAGTCCCTTGGACTGCAAGGCGATCCAACCGGTCAGTCCTAGAGGAGATCAATCCTGACTGCTCTTTAGAAGGCCAGATCCTGAAGAGGAAACTCAGATACTTTGGCCACTTGATAAGAAGGAAGGACTCCCTGGAGAAGAGCCGAATGCTGGGAACAATGGAGGGCAAAAGAAGAAGGGGAGGACAGAGAACGAGGTGGCTGGATGGAGTCACTGAAGCAGTAGGCAGGAGCTTCAATGGACTCCAGAGGATGGTAGAGGAGAAGAAGGCCTGGAGGAACGTTGTCCATGGGGCCGCGATGGGTCAGACACGACTTCTCAACTAACAACAACAACACAAAGAAGAGGGGGTTTACCTATTCTCCAAAGCACCAGAAGGTAGGACAAGAAGCAACGGATGGAAACTAATCAAGGAGAGAAGCAACCTGGAATTAAGGAGAAATTTCCTGACAGTTAGAACAATTAATCAGTGGAACAACTTGCCACCAGAAGTTGTGGTTGCTCCAACAATGGAAGTTTTTAAGGAGAGTTTGGACAACCATTTCTCTGCAATGGTACGGGGTTTCCTGCCTGCGCAGGGGGCTGGACTAGAGGACCTCCAAGGTCCCTTTCAGCTCTGTGGTTTTGCATTCCAGACCCATTTAAATAGCCTAAGATTTCAGGATGAATCTGATGTATTGCAGCTGCCGAACGTTTATTCCTTTTAATATTTGCTGGTAAAAAAAAAAAAGCAGCAAATTACTTACCGTATTGCCAGACTCTTTTTTTAAAAAATTTACATTTATATCCCGCCCTTCTCCGAAGACTCAGGGCGGCTTACAGTGTGTAAGGCAATAGTCTCATTCTATTTGTATATTTACAAAGTCAACTTGTAAATAGTTTGCGTGGAACAAAAGCAGGGATTTAATAACACGTGTTATATAAAGATTGGCACTGGAACAACTGAGATTACCGTGAACTGTCAAGGTTACTGTGCCTAATTTCTGAAAAAAGAGAAAAGGCACGGTTCTGATCACAAGATACACGTTTTCACAGCTAGCTTCTTGAAATGGGATTTAAAAGTCGCTTC
This sequence comes from Ahaetulla prasina, assembly GCF_028640845.1. Taxonomy (NCBI): domain Eukaryota; kingdom Metazoa; phylum Chordata; class Lepidosauria; order Squamata; family Colubridae; genus Ahaetulla; species Ahaetulla prasina. The sequence continues at coordinate 3,032,592 of NC_080545.1, forward strand.
TCCGTGATAAATGAATTTAGACGGGTGGTGCAGATAACGACAGTCCGCCTTTGAATTTTCTACACCTTCTGCGAGACCTTTTGTCTCAAGGAAAAATGGAAAGAACTGTGCAAATTGGTAAATTAGTGTTTTTCCACTCTCAGTCTTCCTTGTTATTGGCCGTGAAAAATAGATTTGATAGTAGCTGGAAACTCCATTTGCTGGGCACGAAGTTAATTGTCATTGCTGGAAATCAATACGGCTTCAGTTACGGTACTGGAACATTTCTGGACCTATATTCTTTAACTTTAGGCTGTATCCAGAATAACCGAGCTGGAAGGGACCTTGGAGGTCTTCTAGTCCAACCCTTTTCTCCAGTGATAGAGATTGGAGGGAGGGAGAGAGGGAGGGAGGGAGGGAAGGAAAGAAGGAAGGAAGGAAAGAAGGAAGGAAGGAAGGAAGGAAGGAAGGAAGGAAGGAAGGAAGGATAACAGAATAATAGAGTTGGAAGGGACCTTGGAAGTCTTCTAGTACAACCTTCTATTCAAGCAGGACACCTGATACCATTTCTTTTTTTTTTATTTATTTACATTTATATCCCGCCCTTCTCCGAAGACTCAGGGCGGCTTACAGTGTGTAAGGCAATAGTCTCATTCTATTTGTATATTTACAAAGTCAACTTATTGCCCCCACAACAATCTGGGTCCTCATTTTACCTACCTTATAAAGGATGGAAGGCTGAGTCAACCTTGGGCCGGGCTTGAACCTGCAGTAATTGCAGGCTGCTGTGTTCTAATAACAGGCTTCTTACCAGCCTGAGCTATTCCGGCCCTTATGGCTGTCCAGTCTCTTCTTAAAAACCTCCAGTGATGAAGAAAGAAGGAAGGAGGGAGGGAGGGAGAGAGGAAGGAAGGAAGGAAGGAAGGAAGGATAACAACCTAACAACATAACAGTTGGAGGGCACCTTAGAGTTCTTCTAGAAGGCCAAGCCCCTGCTTAGGCAGGAAGTCCTATACCAAGTGCCAAAAAGGTCGTGTGGAAATCTCACGTGCACGCTCATCGGGACTGTGCTCCAGAAAAGCCAAACTTCCAGGTTCTATTGCACACGCGTGCCCAACGATCAGGTGGCCGGTGCGCATGCGCAGACTTGGTTTTTGGCACTGCCGCACACACGAAGGGATCGCGCTCTGGAAAAGCCGAACTTCTGGGTTCTGGTGTGCACGGGCACCCAATAATCAGCTGTGCATGCACACATCGGTTTTTGGCACTACCGCGCGTGTGAAGGACAGCTGATCGTTGCGCGCGCATACGCGCCAGGAACCCAGAAGACAAACAGGCAAGGCCGTGCGTGCCAGGCAACATGGCTTGGCGTGTCACTGCTGTAGGTTCGCCATTACGGTCCCATACCATTCCGCACAAAGTCAAGCATCTGAATTTTGATCACGTGACTATAGGGGGTACTGCGATGGTCATAAGTATGAAAAACGGCCATAAGACCCTTTTTTCAGTGCCACTGTAACTTTGAGAAGTAACTTTGAGAAACAAACTGTTATAAATCCAGAACCGCCTGTATAAAAACCAGATTTTCTTCCATTGAGATGTTCCACCGTCTAGCCACCAGGGGGCAGCCTTGATGATGGAAATGATAGCCAGATATCTAAACATTCACAACACTAGAGAAAAAATAAAGAGAGCTAGACAATAGTTTTAAAACGAAAACCCTGATATTTCGTCCTTCGTCCTTTCTTCTCCCTTCTAATTTTTTCCCCTTGCATTATTGTTTTTCATAGTTCCTGCTGCCACTGCATTCCCTCCCAAGTCTTTGGTTCCTGAATGCAGAAAAGGTTATTTAAGGTAATTAGTTCCTTGCAGAATGATGGTGAAACAGAAATAAAGATAAAATCAAGGCGAAGAAAAACCTTTTAAGTAAACACCCATCCTATCTCCATCCAAATATTTAGTTATGCAAATGGGCGTTCATAATGGGATTCAAACAGGATCAAGGCAGGGGGAAAATATAGCAGTGGCCAAAATTGTGGAAACCTTTTGGGAAAAGTGTATTTTTGAGATTTGATGGCTAATGACACCACTTGTTTTTTTGGAGTTTCAAAAGATAATCCTATTCCACTGCTGGAATGGCCTGGGAATAGCCCAGACCTTCACCCAATTGAAAATCTATGGATTTTCCGACAAAAAAAACTAGTTAGTCAGAAGCGACCCAGCAATAAAACCCAGTTAATAGAAGCCATCATTCAATCTTGGTTTCACATTAGAACAGCTGCAGAACTCAAAGACTTGGTTCACTCCATGGGAAGACATTGTAAGGCCGTAATTCACGCTAAAGGTTACCCAACTAAGTATTAACTGACGTGTTGATAATTTTTGTATATCTTGTTTTTTTTATGGTGATAATTTTTGTATATCTTGTTTTTTCTTCGGGTTTTACTTTGCTTCTTTATCCTGTAACTGCTATTCTAATAGCAAATCCTTCATAAAAGTTGTTGCATTACATTCTTGATTCAATTATCTTTCCATTGATATATAATTTTATGGTTCTACTCCCCCCCCCCCAAAAAAAGTGGTGTTATTAGCTAGTTTTGGAAAATACACTTTTCCCAAAAGGTTTCCACAATTTTAGGCACTACTGTAATTCTAAAATACCTTCACTATCTAGGTTAATACTTGACTTACGACCACAACAGAGCCCAAAATTTATGTCGTTAAGTGAGAAATTTGCTAAGTGAGCTTTGCCTCATTTTACGACCCTTTCTTGCCACAGTTGTTAAGTAAATCACTGTGGGGCACACGAAACAAATGTCTCACTGAACAACAGACATTTGGGGCTCCACTGTGGTCATAAGTCAAGGACCTACCTGTGTATTAATTTTAACCAATCTCAATAAAATAGACTTCTGGTTTTCCCGTGGATGGATTTCCAGACTCATGAGGCCGACCAACCTTGACATATTCCATATTTTTTTGGGGGGAAAAATTGTGGTTCTTCCAGTTGTTAGATGACACTTCCCATCACCTCTGGCCATTGGGCGTGCAAGGAAAGCTGGTGGGATTCTCTAGCTCCCTCAAGGTTTTATTTTTCTTTATTCATTTCCAAGGCCAGGGTTAAATTAACCCTTCTTTAGGCCTGGTCTGCGATTGTCTCAAGTGGGAATCTGGTCAAACCCTGGTCACGTTTGAAGGCCACAGGGCCACCTTCTGCCCACCGTTGAGGGCCTCTGTGGCTCAGACTGGTAAGACAGTCTGTTATTAACACAGCTGCCTGCAATTACTGCAGGTTCTAGTCCCACCAGGCCCAAGGTTGACTCAGCCTTCCATCCTTTATAAGGTAGGTAAAATGAGGACCCAGATTGTTGGGGGCAATAAGTTGACTTTGTATATAATATACAAATGGATGAAGACTATTGCTAACATAGTGTAAGCCGCCCTGAGTCTTCAGAGAAGGGCGGGATATAAATGCAAATAAAACAAAACAAAACCGTTGAGCCCTACTGAGAAGGCAACCTCTGCCTGTATTTTTCTGCTCCGTGTTACAAAAAGTACAGCCTGACTTGTGCTAGCTCAAGTGCTGGAAGTCCAGATGGCCTGCCACAGTTCATTTGGTTGATGGCAAACGCCCCCTCACCCCACCCCAAACGCCTGTTTGGCTGCACGGTTCTGGGGGCAGAAAAACCCTCTCTCTTCTGGTCCTTCGTGGTTGTCCTCCACAGACACTAGTGGGACTTTTTAAGGAGGGAGGGAGGGAAGGAAGGAAGGATAGTGAGGGGAAGGCAGACAGACAGGCAGGAAGGGGAAAGAAGGGAGGAAAGAAGGGAGGAAGCAGGGAGGGGAAGGCAGGCAGGCAGGCAGGAAGCCAGGAAGCCAGGAAGGATGGTAAGGGGAAGGAAGGAAGTAGGAAGAAGGAAGGAAGGGAAGGAAGGAGAGTGAAAAGAAATGCAGGCAGACAGGCAAGCAAGAAAGCAAGCAAGCAAAGAAAGAAAGAAAGAAAAAGAGAAAGAAAGAAAGAAAGAAAGAAAAAGGTAGGAAGGAAGGAAGGAAGGAAGGGAGAAGGGAGGAAGGGAAGGAAAGAAGGAGAATGAGGAGAAGGCAAGCAGAAAGGAAGGAAGGAAGGAAGGAGAGTGAGGAGAAGGCAGGTAGGCAGGTAGAATGGTAAAGGGAAAGAAGGAAGTAGGAAGACGGAAGAAGGGAAGGAAAGAAGGAGACTGAGGAGAAAGGCAGGCAGGCAAGAAAGCAAGCAAGCAAAGAAAAAGAAAGAAAAGAAAGAAAGAAAAAGAAAGAAAGAGAGAGAGAAAGAAAGAAAGAAAAAGAAAGAACTAGGAAGAAGGGAGAAAGGGAAGGAAAGAAGGAGAGTGAGGGGAAGGAAGGAAGGAAGGAAGGAAGAAAGGAAGGAAGGAAGGAAGGGCCCAGCTTATCACAACTCAACCAGTAAAACTGTACCCAAAATGACAACTGACTACTAATTTTGACATATTGCAGAAAAGGAAAAAAGAGAGAGAGAAGGACTGCCTTCCCAGTAGGTGGAAGATGGGCTTGTGGGTCTTCTCCTGGGGGGCCATGGCCCGCAGTCCATTCTCACACCGGGACAAGCAGCCACAAAACTCTTTGCAAAGAGATGCATATTCCTGCCCAGTTCTGCCCAGGTAGAGGGAGGCCCAGCTGCTCCCTTGCAGGACAGGTGAGCGGGAAGTTAAGGCAATCCAACCGGTGTGGGTGTTGCAATCCTTCCTCCCCTCCATTGTTTCATTCATTCGTTGCAAAATAGGAAAGAATCTGGGCCCTGACAGATAAAACATTTAGCTACTCAAATTAACTAGCACCAGAGGCAGCAACATCAAATTAAGCCTGATTAATGTCATTAAAAGCCCAGAGATTAATTCACTTGGTCCATTTTAAGTGATTCATTGCAAGATAAATAAACAATTAGAGAAAGAAGGTTAGCTGACAATAGCAGGGGAAAAAAAATACACGCCCTCCCCCAATATTAATCATTAGAGCTTCACTTTTATTGGATGGGTCTCAATATGAAGAGATGTAGAAGCCCATCATTTCCCACTGCAAAGTATCCATGCTTGAAAATGAATATTGAAAAGGGGGAAAGGAATGATACTCAGGGATAATGAAATATCATTATATAATTAAATTATTAAAATCAATTAAAAAATTATAATTAAATAAAAACACCACAATAGGTTTTTGTGAAAAAAAGAGCTGAGCAGGACTGGAAAAGTTTGTGCAATTAAATGTCTCGTTTGATAGATTTTATTTTGTTTGCATATAAGACGGCCTTTTTTCTGTGGAACACACTGGCACACATAAAAAAAAAATGAAATTCTGATGCCTGCTCTCAAAAGAAAGAAAAACAGGTAGATAGGTAAGGCTAGGCTAGGTTGGGTTGGGTTGGGTTGGGTTGGGTTGGGTTGGGTTGGGTAGGATGAATGGATGGACGGATGGACGGATGGATGGATGGATAGATAGATGATAGATAGATAGATAGATAGATAGATAGATAGATAGATAGATAGATTGATACAGAGGTGGGCTATAGCAGGTTCTGACCGGTTCTGGAGAACCGGTAGCGGAAATTTTGAGTAGTTCGGAGAACCGGTAGTAAAAATTCTGCCTGCCCCCGTCCCCATCTATTCTCTGCCTCCTGAGTCCCAGCTGATCAGGAGGAAATGGGGATTTTGCAGTAACCTTCCTCTGGAGTGGGGTGGGAATGGAGATTTGACAGTATCCTTCCCCTGCCATGCCCACCAAGCCACGCCCACCAAGCCACACCCATAATTTCTTCTTCCGAATAATTTCCTAAGCCTTATTAATCGCTGTTGGTACCGCTACTTGCTGTCGTAAAGTTGAAAAACGGTTGTATGACAAATATTATTAGAGAACTTTTTTTTTTTGGTTTGGTTTAGAAACGATTGTTTCCCTGGATGGTTTATCACCCTGTTGTAGCACCCGATTTAAAAAAACAACAACACGCTTTTAATATTTGTTCCTCCATGCAATTCCATCTGCTTTTTCCTTCGCCTTGCCAAAAATACCATCCCTTTAATATCGGATCACATTTTCTTTGCAAGAACTTTTTTTTTTTTGGCTTTGATTTTATGTGCACCTTCCTGACTTTGCTGCTTTCTCCAATTAATTAATGCGTTGCTTTTATGAGCGCTTTTACAAGGGATACCAAACTTGGAACAAATTCTTGAAGAATCAAACACGAGGTCCAAAAATACCAACCCGCCGATCTTACGAGAATATTATTACCCAGAAACTTGGATCAGAAAACGCTCATTAAAATAAACGGATGAAACTTCAGCAGTTTTCAGGAGTCGGGGGCGGCTGTGAAACCCACTGGCGTAGAGAGGCAAAAATTCGATCTGCATCGGAAACTCTGGGCGCGTTTCCTTCAAAAAAACCTTTGGAGAAAGTGTTGGGTTGATTATATTTGTCTCCTAGCCGAAGGCCATACCTTAAATAACCATCTTACCCTACTTTGGGCTAATTAATATTCTAGGGAATTTCTAATGCCTACAATGGAGGGTGGGTGGCAGACCACAGAACCTGGATCCACTCACAAAAATTCAACAAGGAGGGGTGTGTGTTTGTGTGTGTGTGTATAAGTGGGTTTTAATGGGTTCACAGATTACTTGGTATGTGAAAAGGGGCCTCTGGTGGCTCAACAGACTAAGTCTGTCTGTTATTAACAGCAGCTGCTTGCAATTACTGCAGGTTCAAGTCCCACCAGGCCCAAGGTTGACTCAGCCTTCCATCCTTTATAAGGTAGGTAAAATGAGGACCCAGATTGTTGGGGGCAATAAGTTGACTTTGTATATAATATACAAATGGATGAAGACTATTGCTTGACATAGTGTAAGCCGCCCTGAGTCTTTGGAGAAGGGAGGGATATAAATTCAAATTTAAAAAAAAAAAAAAAAGGAACTGGCACAGGGGTGAAATGCTCTGAAGTCTGTTACCGGTTCGCTTGGCTACTGGTTTGCTTTGCGTGTGCAGTGCTGAAAAAGGAGGATTAAGAAGCCTTTCCCGAGTCTTCAAAGGTAAGTAGAACAGCAAGGGGAGGGGGGAACAGCTGTGCCGTGCGATTTAGATTCGCTAGAAAGCAGGATTTCCTGCTTTTTAGTGAATTTCAATCGGACGGCACAGCTGATCGTCAGAAATACTGGTTTGCGTGAACCGGTAGCATTTTTTTTTTTTACTACCGGTTCGCCCACATCGGTAGCGTTTATTACAACCGTTTCGGGTGAAACGGTCTAAACCGGTAGCATTTCAGCCCTGCACTGGCACCTAGGTAGTCCTTGACTTATGACTTCTATTTCTATTTGGAATGGAATGGAATAGAATAGAATAGAATAGAAAATATGGAATGGAATAGAATAGAATAGAATAGAATAGAATAGAATAGAATAGAACAACAGAATGTGGAGTGGAGTGGAGTGGAGTGGAAGAGAAGAGAAGAGAAGAGAAGAGAAGAGAAATCAGAATAGAATGGAATAGAATGAAATCAGTGGTTGGATTCAGCCGGTTCTGTCCGGTTCGAGCGAATTGGTAGCAGCAATTGCGGGAGGCTCTGCCCACCTGCCTAGATATAATGCACAACTACTGTGCATGCACATGTGCTCATGCTCACATTTGTGAACTGGTAGGGAAGATAAGTGATCCCACCTTGAAATGGAATCAAAAATAGACTAGACTAGACTAGACTAGACTAGAACGGAATGGAACGGAACGGAAGAAAAGAGAAGAGAAGAGAAGAGAAGAGAAGAGAAGAGAAGAGAAGAGAAGAGAAGAGAAGAGAAGAGAAGAGAAGAGAATAACAGAGTTGGAAGAGACCTTGGAGGTCTTCTAGTCTAATCCCCTGCTCAGGCAGAAAACCCTCTATCATTTCAGATGGTTTCAAATGGTTGTCCAATCTCTTCTTAAGAACTTCCAGTTGTGGAGCACCCACAACTTCTAGAGGCAAGTCATTCCACTCATTAATTGTCCTCACTGTCAGGAAGTTTCTCCTTAGTTCTAGGTTGAATCTCTCCTTGATGAGTTTCCATCCATCGCTTCTTGTTTTTCTTTCCAATGCTTTGGATAAGAAGATAACCTTCTTTTCTTTGTGGCAGCCTCTTAGATGGATCTTGAACTTGGGAGCTTGACCCATTGAAATTCATCATTAACTCTGGACAATTCCAGGCCAGCATCTTAAAAAAACCTCCAGCGATGGAGCACCCAAAATTTCTGGAGGCGGGTCGTTCCACTGGTTAATTGTCCAGTTCATTCCAATGCAGGGTCTTTGAAATTGCTCTGGATATGGCATTGACCGTAAGGTTTATGAATATCTCTTCTCTTATTGGTGGGACCTAGTGGTGAAATCATTTTTTTTTACTACCAGTTCTGTGGGTGTGGCAAGAGAAGGATAATGCAAAATCTCCATTCCCACCCCACTCCTGGGGGAAGGATACTGCAAAATCCCCATTCCCTCCCCATTCCATGGGAAGCATACTGCAAATTCCCCATTCCCTCCCCACTCCAGGGGAAAGATACTGCAAAATCTCCATTTCCACCCCACTCCAGGGGAAGGATACCACAAAATCTCCATTCCCACCCCACTCCTGGGGGAAGGATACTGGAAAATCCCCATTCCCTCCCCATTCCATGGGAAGCATACTGCAAAATCCCCATTCCCTCTCCACTCCAGGGGAAAGATACCGTAAAATCTCCATTCTCACTCCACTCCGGGGCCAGCCAGAGGTGGCATTCGCCGGTTCTCCGAACTGTTCAAAGTTTCCGCTACCGGTTTTCCAGAACCTGTCAGAACCTGCTGGATTTCACCCCTGGTGGGACCTTGTCTGTACTCCTGAGATTGTTGTCTGGAAAGTGCAATGGTTTCGGGATTTCAAGGTCAGGAGAACTCCAGACCTTGCTTTCAACTATTTAAAGAGCAGCTCAGAGGAGAAGCCATGCAACGCTCTGCCTCCTTTCTTCCCCGCCTGCAATGGGTCTTTGATTAGTTTGATTAGAACCTGGGATGGGATCATCACATTTTCTGCTGACTCCAGCAGGAGAGTTAATACTGTGGGACTCTGAATAAGGCACGGCGGTTATAGATCCATGTGCTCTCCTTGGCTGGGTCCCCAGAATTCTGACTGGGCAACGATGACAAGGACTGTGGATTTCAGGGGCAGGCGGGAGAAGTAGAGGAATTATTATTGGACATGGGAGGAAAAATACCTGGGTGGTTGGCAGGAGACGGTTGTTGATGTCCGGTCTTTCTCAACCACTGAGCAAACATCTTGGTTTCATGAGAGAGACAGCCAAGGACGAAGACTTTTGAACAAGGTGGGACAACCTTTTGGATCTTCTTCTTCTCCTTCTCCTTCTCCTTCTCCTTCTCCTTCTCCTTCTTCTTCTACTTCTCCTCCTCCTCCTCCTCCTCCTCCTCCTCCTCCTCCTCCTCCTCCTCCTCCTCCTCCTCCTCCTTCACCTTCTCCTCGTCCTATTCTTCCTCCTCTTCTCCTCCTCCTCTTCTTCTCCTTCTCCACCTTCTCCTCCTCCTCTTCTTCTTCTCCTTCTCCACCTTCTCTTCCTCTTCTTCTTCTCCTTCTCCACCTTCTCTTCCTCCTCCTCTTCTTCTTCTCCTTCTCCACATTCTCCTCCTCCTCTTCTTCCTCTTTCTCTTCTCCTCCTCCTCTCCTCCTCCTCCTTTTCTTCCCCTTCCTCTTCTTCTCCTCTTCCCCTCCTTTTCCTTTTCCTTCTCATCCTCCTCCTGTTCTTCTTTCTCCTCGTCTCCTCCTCCTCCTCCTCTTCTTCTTCTCCTCCTCCCCCTCCCTCTCCCCCTCCTCCTCCTCGTCCTCCTCCTCCTCCTCCTCCTCCTCCTCCTCCTTCACCTGCCTCCTCCCTCTTTCCTCTGAGCTGAAGAAGCATCCTGGATGAGAAGTAAAATATCTTCAAAGAAAAACCAGAAAGTCCAGTTGCCTCTTGAAAAAGAACGAAAAGCCCCTTTGGGAGCCCAGAGAAGGGGGTTGATTGAACCAAGTGGATTGAGCGTCTTCCTTTGAACCGTGAGCCTTCCAATTCCGTTTATTTTGTGTTAATTGAATTTTGTGTGTTTGCCTGAAATAAGTGTTTGATTGATTCTTATGTTTGCTGTGAGCCTAAAAGATTTCAGAGGCTGTTCATGCAACTTTTTTTTTTTTTAACAAAAAATGATTCCCTGTACAACAATATTTCTAACAGTGACACTATATCAAATTATAAATTCTTCCCACATACATCCATGAGGTCTATTAAGGACATAAAATCTTTGCAGGAGTTTGCTGCCACTTGGATTTTGGCACATTTTCATTCATAGATCGTTCATTGTCACGTGATCATTTGAAACAATGACGAAAAACGATATATATATATATTTTTGCCTGACATTTTCTGGACTTGTGGGCCTACGAGAAAGCCGCAAGAAATGGCCTTCCTGCAAATTATTCACCGGAAGCTCCATAAACTCTCGATGGAAGGAGATTACACATGCGATCTGATTATGCTAACAATGCTAACACGCTCACCCTCCCTGAATTAGATTTGAATAATTGAAGGAAAATGAGAGAGCAGGCATCCAAGCAGTGCCACAAAAATGTGAGTTTTCTGCAAACAGCTGCGCTCCAGTTCTGTGTAATAAAACTGCACCTGAGCCCTGCAGTAGTTATGTATTTGGCAAGGAGCAAGGCTTTTCAAATGATTTCCTTCCTTCCTTCCTTCTTCATTCATTTCCTGTCTTTCCTCATTTCCTTCCTTTTTTACTTCCTATCCTCCCTCCCTCCCTTCCTGTCATCCCTCATTTCTTTGCTTCCTTCCTTCTTGCCTCCTTCATGTCCTTTCTTTCCTCCTTCCTTCCTTCCCTCCTTCCTTTTCTTCCTCCTTTCCTTCCTTCCTTCATCCATCCATCTTTTTCATTCCCATCCTTCCCTCCTTCCCTTCCTTTATGCCTCTCTGCTCCTTCTTTTCTTCCTGTTTCCTTCCTTCCTGTCTTCTCTTGTTCATTTCCTTCCTTCCTTCCTTCCTTCCTGTCCTACCTCATTCCGTTCCTTCCATTCATCCATCTATCCTTCCTTCCTTCCTCCATCCGTCCATCCATCTCCTTCCTTCCTCCTCAATCCTTCCTTTCTCCATCCATCCGTCCGTCCGTCCTTCCTTCCTTCCTCCATCCATCCATCCATCCATCCATCCATCTGTCCTTCTTTCCTCCATCCGTCCATCCATCCTTCCTTCCTCCCTCCCTTCCATCCTTCCTTCCTCCCTCCCTTCTATCCTTCCTTCCTTTCTCCTTCCTTCCTTCCTTCCTTCCTTCCTTCCTTCCTGTCCTACCTCATTCCCTTCCTTCCATTCATCCATCTGTCCTTCCTTCCTCCTCCTCCTTCCTGTCATCCCTCATTTCTTTGCTTCCTTCCTTCTTGCCTCCTTCATGTCCTTTCTTTCCTCCTTCCTTCCTTCCCTCCTTCCTTTTCTTCCTCCTTTCCTTCCTTCCTTCATCCATCCATCTTTTTCATTCCCATCCTTCCCTCCTTCCCTTCCTTTATGCCTCTCTGCTTCTTCTTTTCTTCCTGTTTCCTTCCTTCCTGTCTTCTCTTGTTCATTTCCTTCCTTCCTTCCTTCCTTCCTGTCCTACCTCATTCCGTTCCTTCCATTCATCCATCTATCCTTCCTTCCTTCCTTCCTCCATCCGTCCATCCATCTCCTTCCTTCCTCCCTCAATCCTTCCTTCCTCCCTCCCTCCATCCATCCATCCATCCATCTGTCCTTCTTTCCTCCATCCGTCCATCCATCCTTCCTTCCTCCCTCCCTTCCATCCTCCCTTCCTCCCTCCCTTCCATCCTTCCTTCCTCCCTCTCTTCCATCCTTCCTTCCTTTCTCCTTCCTTCCTTCCTTCCTTCCTTCCTTCCTTCCTTCCTTCCTTCCTGTCCTACCTCATTCCCTTCCTTCCATTCATCCATCTGTCCTTCCTTCCTCCCTCCCTCCCTTCCTTCCTTTCTCCATCCATCCGTCCTTCCTTCTTTCCTTCCTCCATCCGTCCATCCATCCTTCCTTCCTCCCTCCCTTCCATCCTTCCTTCCTTCCTCCCTCCCTTCCATCCTTCCTTCCTTCCTCCCTTCCATCCTCCCTTCCTTCCTTCCTTCCTTCCTTCCTTCCTTCCTTCCTTCCTTCCTTCCTTCCTTCCTTCCTTCCTTCCTTCCTTCCTATCCATCTTGGTTCCTGTGTCTTCTTCTGACAAAGGCAGAGGTCCAAGAAGTAGCAGCTTGCAACTGATTTAATCAGCTTTGGACGAGGTGATAATTTTTTATCGGGAGGCTGGGAGAACCAAGCAGCTTTCCCTACATGCAAATTTCTCGTTAGCTTTATTGTGAGTAAATGAGGAGAAAAAAAATAAGGATGCCAAGCTCCAATGTTGTGCAAAGGCAGAGTTATCCCAAAGGGTCTTTTTAAAATAACCAAATAGATGGAGCCAACAGACAAAGCAGGTGCAACCTATTCCTGCAAACGAGGCTTCAAGCTAAACTGGTTATTAGAGTCATAAAGATAGCTTAATAAACTGCAGGGTGGCCAGCCTTCATCCAACGCTCTTCCCCAGATTTGATGGCCTCTGGAAAGCAAAGATAGGAGCCTTTGGGAAGAATGAATCTGTTCCTTCTCCGCTACATAGAAAAAAGGAGGAAGGAAAAAAAAACCACACAAGGAAGACAAATAGTTTTAGGGTTCAGTTTATTTCACTCTTCAGTTCAATGGTGAAATCCTCTGCGGATTGTCACCGGTTCGCTGGGCGTGCATGCGCAGCGCATGCCAAAAGCGTGCTGTTTGCCATGCGCAGTACGTTGCAAACACGCACTTCATGCGGAAAAAGAAGACTTCACTACTTCAGCTTCAATCACAACAATACAAGAGCAAACAATAGATTCAAACTTAATGTTAACCGCTTCAATCTTGGTTGCAGAAAATATGACTTCTGTAACAGAATCATCAGTGCTTGGAACACACTACCTGACTCTGTGGTCTCTTCTCAAAATCCCAAAATCTTCAACCAAAAACTGTCTACCGTTGACCTCACCCCATTCCTAAGAGGACTATAAGGGGCGTGTATAAGCGCACAAACGTGCCTACCGTTCCTGTCCTATTGTTTCCTTTCATTATATGTGCTTGTATATAATGTTGTGACAAAAATAAATAAAATAAATAAAATAAACAGCAAAGGTGGGAAGCCACTGTGCCACGCAATTTAGCTTCGTTAGAAAGCAGGATTTAAAAAAAAAATTTTTTATTTTTTATTTGCATTTATATCCCGCCCTTCTCCGAAGTCTCAGGGCAGCTTACACTATGTCAAGCAATAGTCTTCATCCATTTTTTTTGTTTTTGTTTACATTTATACCCCGCCCTTCTCCGAAGACTCAGGGCGGCTTACAATGTATAAGGCAATAGTCTCATTCTATTTGTATATTTTTTTTTACAAAGTCAACTTATTGCCCCCCAACAATCTGGGTCCTCATTTTACCTACCTTATAAAGGGTGGAAGGCTGAGTCAACCTTGGGCCGGGCTTGAACCTGCAGTAATTGCAGGCTCTGTGTTCTAATAACAGGCTTCTTACCAGCCTGAGCTACCACGGCCTTTTATATCCCACCCTTCTCTGAAGACTCAGGGCGGCTTACACTATGTCAAGCAATAGTCTTCATCCATTTGTATATTATATACAAAGTCAACTTATTGCCCCCAACAATCTGGGTCCTCATTTTACCTACCTTATAAAGGACGGAAGGCTGAGTCAACCTTGGGCCTGGTGGGGCTTGAACCTGCAGTAATTGCAAGCAGCTGCTGTTAATAACAGACTGCATTAGTCTGTTGAGCCACCAGAGGCCTGCTTTCTAGAGAATATAAACCGCGCAGAACAGCTGATCGTCGGAAATACCTGTTTGGATGAACCGGTAGCTTTTTAAAGTACCAGTTCGACCAAACCGGTAGTTTTTATCACTACCGGTTCACCTGAACCGGTGCAAACCGGTAGCATTTCACCCCTGCTTCAGTTACTCCCAAGCATTTTCTAACTAGCCATAATCTTCATTCTGCCAACTTACACCATAGAGCTTCTTGGCATATCTGAGAGAAAGAATACAAGGCTTGGCCAAGCTCAGAGCGGACAGTAGCAAAGACCTTGGTGCATCCTGCTTGTAAAACTCAGGCTGAGATGGTGGGACCGATTTACAGCCGGCTTAAAAAAAGGGAAGCTGAGGAGGCTGTTTGTGAAATTTATTACAGAGCCGAAAGCTGGAGGCATGAGAAGTGAGGCTTCCACGAATGTCTAAATGGACAGCCCTGGGCTCCACATAGCTTCCCATTCATCAATTGCAAAATAGAATAGGCTGGGATTGGAGAAAAGGGAATGCAGAGGAAAACCAGTTCGGTTACCTAAGGAGGTTGATGCCTTACCTTCCATATGTAAACTTCTGCACACTTGGCCAATAAAGAATGCTAACTCTAACTAACTCTAACTCTAACAACTTTAACTTTAACTCTAACTCTTACAACTTTAACTCTTACTCTAACAACTTTAACTGTAACTCTAACTCTAGCAACTTTAAATCTAACAACTTTAACACTAACAACTTTAACTCTAACTCTAGCAACTTTAACTACGTTAACTCTAATTGTAACAACTTTAACTCTAACAACTCTAACTCTAACCCTTACTCTAACCCTAATATAACAAATTCTTCAGTATCATGAAGGCAGAGTGGAAGGGATAGAGGCCAAGAACCAAAAAGGTAGATATTAAAAACAGAGGGGAAGAAAGTCTCATGTTTTTATTCTGCATTACTCTCTTACAACCTTCGTTTGAGCCCAGGTGGCACAGTGTTTAGAATGCAGTATTGCAGGTTGACTCTGCCCACTGCCAGCAGTTCGAACATAACAATAACAATAACAACAACAACAGAGTTGGAAGGGACCTTGGAGGCCTTCTAGTCCAACCCCCTGCCCAGGCAGGAAACCCTACATCATTTCAGACAAATGGCTATCCAACATTTTCTTAAAAATTTCCAGTGTTGGAGCATTCACAATTTCTGCAGGCAAGTTGTTCCACTGGTTAATTGTTCTAACATGACCGGCTCAAGGTTAATTCAAATTTTCTATCCTTCCAAGGTCGGTAAAAGAAGACCCGGATTGTTGAGGACAATAAGCTGACTCTAAACCTTCAGTTAGTTGCAAGAGAGAAAACCCAACCAAATTTGATGCACCATGGAAAAGCTAAGCAGGGTCAGTTTTTTGAAACGGCCAACCTAAATTTTAGCCTGGAAACTTTTTTTAAAAAAAACAACATACATCCTGGAAGAAGCCAATAGGAAATCATTTTCCCAAGAAAATATGGCTGTGAAGACACCAGGAATTAAATTTATGTTGACGTAGACTTGACGTGACATGACTATTTACAATTAACTTGCATAATTTTATAGCAGGTGCATTTTCCTGTTCAAGTAATCCATGTTGCCACCAAGAGTCCAAGGTTTTATATTAGTTTGTTCTCAATGAACACATCAAAGGTGGACTTGATGGATCTATGGTGGATTTACGGTGAGCCTAATTGCTTAATCTTGCTGCTTTTATTGGTTATTCTTGTGAACTGCCTGGAGTGGTGCAGTGGCCTAGGGGTGGAGCTCTCGCCTCACAATCAGGAGGCTGTGAGTTCAATCCTAGGTAGAAGCAGATATTTCTCTCTCTCTGAGCACAATGAGACTATATCTGCTGAGCAAAACTCCACATTAGCGACAGGAAGGGCATCCAGCCATTAAAACAGTCTGCTGGCTCCATTCAGTTGCCCAGACTCCAACCCGCAAGGGATTATGGGGTCGTTAAAAGAGGATGATGATGATTCTTGTGAACTGCCTATTTATAATTCATGGAATCCAAGAGTTGCCATTTTTGTCACGGTCCCTGCCCTATGGCAAAATTTGCTTGGCTCTGATTCTCCTCCCAGACTTGCCCTGTTGTAACCACATGGGTTGTGTGTCTGGCCCTAAAGGCCAGATGGAATTCGCTTCATCTATTCCTTCTTCTGTCCCTTTGCTTGACATCCGATGCTTTTAATCTTTTGTCAGCCACGCGGAGTCAGATAGCGAGTGGGCGAACACATCCATCGAAGAAACCACGAAACACGACACTCCTCGTTGTGAAAGGAGATAAAAATAACAGAACAGGTAGAATGAGTGGGAGATAACAGTAGAGTCAGTAGAATTGGTTTGACTTGCTCTTTTGCTTCGGTAAGAATTCGGGCCTCTGTGGCTCAGACTGGTAAGACAGTCTGTTATTAACACAGCTGCCTGCAATTACTGCAGGTTCAAGTCCCACCAGGCCCAAGGTTGACTCAGCCTTCCATCCTTTATAAGGTAGGTAAAATGAGGACCCAGATTGTTGGGGGGGCAATAAGTTGACTTTGTATATAAATATACAAATAGGATGAAGACTATTGCTTAACATAGTGTAAGCCGCCCTGAAGGGCGGGATATAAATGCAAATTAAAAAAAAAAGAATTGCTTTGCTAAGAATTGGAATTTGCCTCCGCCATTTGCTTCTGCCAGTGATCTGTTATCTTGTTTTTTTTTACAACTCCATGCCTGGTGGATATCTCAAGAAGCAGGGTATGTATGTCGTGGATTGGCAGGGTTACATTGGACAAATACCTGTGCTACTAAGCACCTAGCCGCTCTTTTGCTAAGCACTCAACCCCCGCTGTTCCTTGCTGCACTGCCAAAGGAAGGCATGGGCCAGGAGAGCCAGAATTGGATACTAAGCTGATGTCTCTGAAGGTAAAAAAGGATGGCATACCTTCCCAAGGTGTGGCCTTTCACTGCATGCTCTTTGTCTGTACGTAGTGGTATGGTCTACCCAGCTCTTCTTTGTAGAAATTAAAGCTGATATTTTTTTGCAAGCCTCTTATTGGGGTCTTTCTCTTTGGCATTCTGGTGACCCAAGAACATTTTCAGACCTTACAGTTGCAAAAGACATTAATGTACAATACTTCCTTGGAGAAGAACTTAGCTCATCTAACAAAATTTATTTATTTATTTATTTATTTATTACATTTGTATACCGCTCTTCTCCCGAAGGACTCAGGGCAGTTCACAGCCAGTAAAAACCATAATACATATAATACAGGTTAAAAACAGTATAAAAAACTAATTCAATATATGGCCTAAAATTTTTAAATACGATTAAAAAGCCCATTTAAAAACCCCAATGTAAAACCCCAATTTAAAACTACGTTTAAGCTAGTCCTGCACGTCGAAACGTCTTCAGCTCACGGCGGAAGGTCCAGAGGTCGGGGAGTTGACGAAGCCCCAGAGGCAGCTCATTCCAGAGGGCAGGAGCCCCCACAGAGAAGGCCCTCCCCCTGGAGGTCGCCAGCCGACATTGTTTGGCTGACGGTATCCAAAGGAGGCCCTCTCTGTGAGACTGCACTGGTCGGTGAGAGGCTACTGGTGGCAGTAGGCGGTCCCGTAGATTTAGAGGCATTTCTGTAGCCCTCTCTGTGAGAACGCACTGGTCGGTGGGAAGCTACTGGTGGCAGTAGGCGGTCCCGTAAATTTAGAGGCATTTCTGTAGTTCTCTCTATTTAGGAAGGCTTTGGAAAAAAAAATACAGCACATTGATCAAGCACGCGTTATGCAGAGTTTGGAAATAATGCACTGTTTCCTCTCTCTCTTTTTTGTTTGGCAAAATAGAATCTACAGACAAGGGGATTTTTTTAAAAAAAAATGTCCCTGGAGGTTTGCAGGAAACAGCATTTTCAAAGTCACCGTCCCCTCCTGCCCTAAAAGATGTCGGGGAAACGATATTTCATGTTGATTTGTTTCAGATCAGAGCTTCAAGAAAATATGCAGGGACACAGACTCCTTGCTGCCGAGGCTCGGTAATTCCGCTCGGTAACTTCAATCGATTGCCCCAAAGAATATCTTATAAAAATTATAAATTTTATTATGGGGGCTCCAGTCAGAGAAAGAAAGAAAGAAAGAAAGAAAGAAAGAAAGAAAGAAAGAAAGACAGAAAGAAAGAAAGACAGAAAGAAAGAAAGACAGAAAGAAAGAATCATAGGATGCATTGTAAGTTTCACACAGAGCAATCAAAACACTGGTGTTCATCCCAGAACATCGACCCCTCTGAATTTAAGGCTTCCGATATTGATCTGAGCCTTGAGAAAGGAGGAATAGAATAGAATAACAGACTTGGAAGGGACCTTGGAGGTCTTCTAGTCCAACCCCCTGCTTAGGCAGGAAACCCTATAGCATTTAAGACAAATGGTTATCCAATCTCTTCTTGAAAACCAAGGCAGCAAGTCTATCCAGTAACCTGGTCAGGTGGAAAAAATCTGAGCCCTGCAGTCTTTGAGATTTAATACGGAGGACAGAATAAGAGAGTTGAAAGGGACCTTGGAGGTCTTCTAGTCCAACCCTCTGCTAAGACAGGAAATCCTGTCTATCGTTTTAGACAAATGGCTATCCAATCTCTTCTTAAAGACTTCCAGTGTTGGAGCATTCACAACTTCTAGAGGCAAGTTGTTCCACTGATTAATTGTTCTCACTGTCAGGAAATTTCTCCTTAGTTCTAAGTTGCTTCTCTCCTTGATTAGTTTCCACCCATTGCTTCTTGTTCTACCCTCAGGTGCTTTGGAGAATAGTTTGACTCCTTCTTCTTTGTGGGAGCCCCTGAAATATTGGAAGACTGCTATCATGTCAGTCCTAATCTTTGTTTTCCTCAAACTAGACATACCAAATTCCTGCCTTCTTCATATGTCTCCAGTCCCCGAATCATCTTTGTTAATGTAATGTTAAAATTATGTCCACATGTCCACAAATGGGATCCAACAGGTTCAACTCAATGGATTGAATGCATAGTCAAAAAAAATATCAGATCTCCCTTCAACCACCAAGCACCCCCAGCCTCAATTTCTTGCCTTGGAGAAGCTCAGAGGTCTAAAACCTTGACAAAGCAAACCTACCTGTGGGCAGAAATGATCCTGAATCCCAATTATAAGATAGACCATTTTTCAGAGGTGGTAGCCAGACGGTTCGTACGGGTTCGGGAGAACTGATAGCGGAGATCACAGTTGAGCCCACCCCTCTGGCCCAGCTCTATACCGTCCTACTTAGGCGCGGTTTTGAGGCTGGCCGCATGCGCAGAAGGGGCACGCAAGAGTAAGGTGACCACCCGTCCCGCTTTTTAATAATTTGTCCCGCGTCCCGCAGCATTTCAAAAAAGTCCCAATTTTTTTTAAAAAAGTTTTTTTATGGGAGGCGGCAACGCAAGAGGAGGAGGAGGAGGAGGCGGCGGCGGGGGAGTGGGTGTTACAGACGTCAAGGAGCGTCTCTCCTCCGCCTGCCTCCTCCTCCTCCTCCTCTTGCGTTGCCACCTCCCGTTTTCAGAATGGTCTGAAGGTGGGAGGAGAGACGCTGCTTGACTTCGCCCGCCCCAGGCTGCTTGGAAGAGCCGAGAAGGTGCCTGGAAGAGCCGAGAAGCAGTGCAGCAGCCGCTCCTCCTCCTTCAGCCAGGTGGCGAGACCCAGCGTGCATGCGCAGCCCCCCTCCCCCCCCCGTCAATGGTGTCCCGCTTTGCTATTGCTGAAATCTGGTCACTTTACGCAAGAGCAAAGGGAAGGCATGGAAGGCCGAGCCCAGGCACAGAAGGTGTGGGCGAGCGGCAAACCAGTTGCAACAAAATGTGAAACCCACCACTGACTGTGTTCCTAAGAAGATTGCCTACATTAAAAGATCCTTTTTGTTCTTTTAGCATGGCTGCATTGGAAATTCACCAGTCCCACAACGATGCTTCGTATTTTAAGGGAATTTGGCATTTGGGGAACCCAGATGGAGGAAAGGTAACCTCTTCCCATCCCACTACACCATTGAGTTGGTAGAAGGATACTCTCTCTCTCTCTCTCTCTCTCTCTCTCTCTCTCTCCTGTGAGGATAAGGGGGAAACTCCATCTTTCTCTGTTTCTGCAGGAATTGTTCTGACCCAGGCCCAAGTAGGTAGTATTAAACGCAATCAGTTCCAAAACAAACAGACTTTATTAGAACCGGTGAGCCCCATTCCCTCTGCACTCCTGGGAGAAGGATACTGCAAAATCTCCATTCCCAGCCCACTCTGGGGCCAGCCAGAGGTGGTATTTGCCGGTTCTCTGAACAGCTCAAAATTTCCACTACCCAGAACCTGTCAGAACCTGCTGGATTTCACCCCCTGGGTCTAAGGTCTCCTTCTTGAACAAGGGGTTGGACTGGAAGACCTCCAAGGTCCCTTCCAACTCTGTTGTTCTGATACCAACAAAGATGACCTACAAGGAAGTCTTAACTCTGCAGAAGAAAATTTGGCTTAAAAGAAATGTTCCATATTTCGCTCTTTCGATTTTGAAGTTCAGGCTAACGGGTATCTGATTGAGTAATTTAATGGGAAAATGCATGTAAAAATTAAGCTACTTAGCCTAATTATAAGTAACAAGGCTTCCCCCAGATATTTTACTGGCAGAAATGTGTGCCCTAAGGACATAGAATAGAGCTCCAGCTATTAAAACGATGCAACATAGCCTGGAAAAAAGGAACGGTCGGGTGGAAATATACAGCTAAAAAGATCTGTGGAGGGCCATTTTCCCTTCCCTTGATCAAGATCGTGCCTGATTTGAGAAAATGGCCAGTTGGATGATCTGCTGATTAGCCCCATGTCCCGTCCTCCTCAAAGCCAGCACCTCTTTCTCAAAACAATGAATGTGAGGGTTGCCACGTAGCCACTACAGCCAATCACAACTTTGGACGGAATATCTATTTTTCTTTGACTTCTAAAACCAATACTGAGAACTTCGGCATAGGAGACAAATTTCTTGTGTGTCTAACCACACTTGGTCAAATAAAGTATTATTCTGTTCTGTTTTATTCTATTTCTATATTCTATTCTATTCTATTCTATTCTATTCTATTCTATTCTATTCTATTCTATTCTATTCTATTCTATTCTATTCTATTCTATTCTATTCTACTCTTCTCTTCTCTTCTCTTCTCTTCTCTTCTCTTCTCTTCTCTTCTCTTCTCTTCTCTTCTCTCTTTCCATCCCATCCCATCCCATCCCATCCCATCCCATCCCATCCCATCCCATCCTACTCTACTCTACTCTACTCTACTCTACTCTACTCTACTCTCAATAAGCCTCAGGAGTCCTAACTGACCTATCAAAGGTTGAATATCATTATAGAATTAGAATACAATAGAATATAATTTTTTATTGGCCAAGTGTGATTGGACACACCAGGAACTCGTCTTCAGTTCATATGCTCTCAGTAGACATAAAAGAAAAGATACCTTCATCAAGAATCATAAGGTACAACACTTAACGATAGTCATTGGCTACAATTAAGCAATCAGGAAACAATCAATATCAATATAAATCATAAGGATACAAGCAACGAAGTTACAGTCATAAGTGGAAGGAGCTGGGTGATGGGAATGATGAGAAGATTAATAGGAGTGCAGATTATGAAGATGTTGTTGCAGCTGGATCCCAAAACACCCCAATTTACAGAAAGGCAAAGTTGACATATCTCAACCTCATCAGCTGTAGGCCTTGCTAGCAAGATCAGAGCACAGAATCCACTCCATAGGAAGGTTAAAACTATTTTTATTGAGATTGGCTGTAGTAATAGAATCTCGCCAGTTTGATTATGTTGTATCTCTTCTTCCTTCTTATATTTCACTTGGTGAGGGGGGGGGTTTCTATCTGAGCTTCTTCTGAAGCTTATCTGGGCGGGTCTGGACTTTTTTTTTTGCCTAGCCAAAAGCTTCTGCCTATCTCCATGAAGGCATTTCCACATCACTAGAGCCTTTGGTTTACATGTTGCAAACTTCTATAGGTTTTCCCCGCCCAGCCAATTGTTCAGTAGGTTGTAATAAGCCAGTAAGTTTTCAACCAACAGTTTCTGATTTCACCTGAACTGTTGTTTTAATATCTTGGCTGAAGTTTGATTTTTCCAAGGAACACAGCAATCCTGACCAAGCCTGAAATATGACAAAAGAAGAAGAGAAGGAGGAGAAAGGGTGAAAGGGTGAAAGAAAAAAGAGAAAGAGAAAGAAGAGGAAAGTGAAGGAAAAACAAAGAACAAAAGAGAAAAGGAGAAGAGGAGGAGAAAGAGGAGGAGAGGAGAAACAAAGAAGGAAAAAGAGAAGGAGAAGGAGGAGAGGACAGGAGAAGGAAAAGAGGAGGAGAAGGAGAAGATGAAAGAGAAACAAAGAAGGAAAAGAGAAGGAGAGGAGAAGGAAAAGGAGAAGAAGAAGAAAGAGAAGGAGAGGAGAAGGAAAAGGAGGAGAAGAAGAAAGAGAAGGAGAGGAGAAAAGGAAAGGAGGAGGGGAGGAGGAGAAGAAGAAGAAGAAGAAAGAGAAAGATGAGAGAGGGTGAAAGAAAAAAGAGAAGGAGAGAGGAGAAGAAGTGAGATGAGAGAGAGGATGAAGGAAAAGAAGGAAAAGGAGAAGGAGAGGGAGGAGAGAGGATGAAGGAGGAGGAGCAGAAGGAGAAGAGTTTATAAAAGCAGGGCAATGTATTGGCTAGAATGTTAGACATTGAAGAGAAGAGATTTAATATGAATTTATAGTTTAGCTCAGCCATGAAGTAAAAAGAGAAGGATAAAGAGGAGAGAAGGAGAAGAAGGAAAAGGAGAAAGAGGAGAGAAGGTGAAGGAAAAAGAGAACGAGAAGGAGGAGAGAAGAAAGAGAAGGAGGAGGAGAGAGAAGGAGAAGAAGGAAAAGAGAAAGAGGCGAGAGGGTGAAGAAAAAAGAGAGAAGGAGAAGGAGAGGAGAAAGGAGGAGCAAAAGAGAAGGAGGAAAAGGAGAAAGAGGAGAGAAAGTGAAGGAAAAGGAGAAAAGAGAAGGACAAGTACAAGGAGAAGGAGAAAGAGAAGGAGGAGGAGAGAAGGAGGAGAAGAAGGAAAAAGAGAAAGAAGAGAGAGGGTGAAGAAAAAAGAGATAGAGAAGGAGAAGGAAGATTGCACCGAATATATCAACAATAGGAAGAAAAGGGACCCAACACAAGCAGTGTGTTTAGGAAAAACAAAACAAAACAAACCCAGGCTTGGTCGAGTAGTACATGAATGAATTTTTGAAATAATCGGTTTCTTTTTTTTTTTTTTTTTTTATTCAAAACGTTTTACAAAATTTTTCCCCCCCTTTCCCCCCCTCCTCCCCCCTCCCTTCGCAACCCCCCTCCCCCCCCGACTTCCCGGAACGAGCACAAGGTATAGTTAAAAGTAAAACAAACATATGCTAAAAGTTTTCGTCCCAACTTAATTATACCCCTACAATCATCAATTCCTAACTTCCCCAAAAGCAATCAAAATAATACATCATAATCATTCAAAACAGTCTGATAACTCTTAGTCTGATATCTACGTTGAATATAGTCAATCCATTTTTTCCATTCCTTTAAGTATCTTTCTTGCGTATTGTCTTTCAAAAAGGCTGATATCTTCGCCATCTCAGCCAAATTGGCAACTTTCAATATCCATTCTTGTATTGTTGGTACTTCTTTTTTCTTCCAATATTGTCCTATTAGTAATCTTGCTGCAGTTATTAGATTTAAAATCAATTTAGTCTCAATTACTGTACAATCCGTAATAATTCCCAACAAGAAAAATTACGGCAGGAACTTTATCTTCTTTTTCAGAACATTTTGTAAAATCCACCAAATTTTTATCCAAAAGGCCTTTATGTCCTTACAAGTCCACCAAATGTGAAAATATGTAGCGTCATCACAATTACATCTCCAACATTTTGCTTGCATTTCTGGATACATACACGATAATTTTTTAGGATCTAGATGCCATCTATAAAACATTTTATAAAATTTTCCTCAGATTCTGTGCTCATGTGAATTTAACATTTCTAACCCAAATTCTTTCCCACGTTTCCAATAATATTGGCTCCTGAAAATTTTGTGCCCACTTTATCATACAGTCCTTTACCAAGTCCCTTTCAGAATCTATTTCAAGTAACACATTATACAATCTCTTTATATGCTCCTGAGACTGATTTCTAATTTGCTTTACCAAATTTCCCTCGTTCTGCTCTATACCAATTTTTGATCTCCCTTCCATCTAGCATGTAATTGCTCATATTGAAACCAAGTATAATTTTTCCCTTCCTCTCTTAATACTTGCAGAGATTTTAACTGCAAATTACCTCTTTCAGTATACAAAAGATCTTTATATGTAATCATTTCCTGCTTCTGTTCTATGTTTATATTTTCTACTGTATGTCTAGGACATGCCCATATAGGAACCTTATAATTTAGTTTATAAGAGTATTTTTCCAAACACATGAAGGGCATTTCTTAGCACATGATTTTTAAAGGCCTTATCCACTTTTTGTCATAAATTAAATATGCATGCCATCCATATAACAAATCATAACCTTCTATATTCAAAATTCTGTCCTCTGTTAAATTAAACCAATCACTTATTGCAGAGAGCAGCTGCTTCATAATATAATTTAAAATTAGGCATTTTAAACCTCCCTTTCCGAGAATCTTGAATTATTTTCATTTTAACCCTAGCTTTTTACCTTCCCATATAAATTTGTTAATTCCTTCTGCCATTCCTCAAGATTCTTATCTTTCTTAATTATTGGTATCATCTGAAAGAGGAATAAAAATCTAGGTAAAACATTCATTTTAATAGCAGCAATTCTCCCAGCAAAGATAATTGCAATTTTTCCAAACAATCAACTCCTTCTGAACTTTTGCCATAAAACCTCATAGTTATTCTTATACAATTTCACATTTGATGACGTAATATAAACCCTAAATACTTAACCTTCTTTACAATTTCAAATCCTGTTACTTCCTCTAGTTTTTCTTTCTGTTGTCTGGCCATATTTTTATTATCACTTTTGTCTTTTCTGATTTACCTTAAACCCTGAGACATTCCCATATTGATCAATTATTTCCAACAAAGATTTACTAGAATTTATAGGGTTTGTTAAAGTAATCACCAAATCATCTGCAAAAGCTCTTAACTTATATTCATACTGTCTAACTCTAATTCCTCTATCTCCTTTACTTCTCGTATTTTATCCAATAATGGTTCTAGAGTTAAAATAAACAATAATGGTGATAAAGGACATCCCTGTCTTGTTCTTTCGCAATCTTAAAAGGTTCTGTTAAGCTACCATTGATTATAATCTGTGCTGTTTGCTCTCCATAAATTGCCCTAATTATTCTTAAAAAACCATCTCCAAATTGCATCTTTTTTATTAATTTAAATAAAAAATCCCAATGCAATCGATCAAAAGCTTTCTCTGCATCGAGAAAAATAAATGCTGCTGGAATAAAAATTTTCTTTTCTAAGTACTCCAGTAAATTAACAATCTGCCTAACATTATTCCTCATCTGTCTCCCTTTTATAAATCCAGATTGGTCATTATGAATTCTTCGCTGCAGAATCAACATTAATCTATTAGCTATTATTTTAACAAAAATCTTATAATCATTATTTAAAAGTGAGATTGGCCTATAATTCCCAGGTTTAGAGCAATCCTGTTCCTCTTTGGTATCAATGAAATAAAAGAGGTTCTCCATGAGAATTCCCCTCCTAGTTGTATCTGATTAAATAATTCCTTAAGTGGACCTAACATCTCATCCTGTAAATTCCTATAATAACTAACTGTAAGCCCATCCGTACCAGGAGTTTTCCCATTTTAATTGTTTAATTACCAAAATAATTTCTTCCGAGGTTATAGGCCGATTCAATTCATCCGTTTGTTCTAAAGTTAAATTTTTAACCTTATATTCCTTCAAATACTTATCAATATCCCTATTCAATATATTATCTTTAAGATATAAATTTGTATAATATTCTAAAAAGCTTTTTAATTTTATCCTGTTGATATCTCTCTTTACCTTTGTATTCTATTTTTCTATAGTACGTTGTTTTGTCTTTTCCTTAAAGTGTATGCTAACCACCTACCAGGTCTATTTGCGTTACAAAAGTATTATGTTTGGCATATTGTATATTTGTTGCCACCTGATCAGCCATTATCATATTAAATTGATTCTGTAGTAACTTTATTGCATCTTTAAGTTTTTGATCATGTGGGTTATGTATTAATAATTGTTGTTTCTTATAGATTTCCTCTTCTAAATACCTCGCTGTCTTTGTTGCTTATTTCTCTGTCTATTATTAAGATATATTAATACACCTCTCATAAAAGCTTTACTGCAGTCCCAAACCATTTCTATCGATGTTTCATTATTCAAATTATAATCAAAAAATTCTTTCATCTGCTTTTTACATTGATTTACATTATCCTGATATCTAAACAAATTTTCATTTAATCTCCAAGTTCTTCTACCCTCTTTTCCATATTGCAATTCCATCCAAACAGGACTATGATCAGACAAACATCTTGGAAATATCTTAGTTTTCTTCACCCTAAAAAGCAAATCATTAGAAATTAAAATAAAATCAATACGTGAGAAGGATTGATGCCTATCAGAGAAAAAAGTATAGTCTCTTTCCTCCAAATTCCAGTCTCCATACATCTCTTAACTCAAAATCTTCTATCATATCAAAAAGGATTTAGGCAGCTTTGCATGTGCAGGTATCTTCTTGGAAGAAGTTCTCTTGTCCTTTCGTATCTATTACTCCATTCCAATCGCCCAATATAATACACGATTTATAATCCCATAGGATCAACTTATCATATAACATTCTATAAAATTTTTCTTGTTGCTGGTTGGGTGCATATATACCAAGCAAGAGAGTCCTTTTTG
Organism: Ahaetulla prasina; assembly: GCF_028640845.1. NCBI lineage: Eukaryota > Metazoa > Chordata > Lepidosauria > Squamata > Colubridae > Ahaetulla > Ahaetulla prasina. Next base: position 3,059,413 of record NC_080545.1, read on the forward strand.
TTTCTATTGTAAGTTCAATAGCAATATATCTTCCATAAATATCTGCCTCTATTAACTTGGCTGGTATATCTTTTCTCAAATAAACCACTATGCCATGTTTTTTCTCCAAAGCTGAAGCAACAAAATGTTTACCTAACTTTGAGTTTATTAGGTACTTTTGATCTGATAATTTAATATGCTTTCTTGTAAGCAAATAACATCATTTTAAATTGTTTCAAATAATGAAATATTTTCTTCTCTTCTGAGCTGAGTTCAAACCATTGACATTCCAAGTCAAGATTTTATTTGCCATTACTGGGCTGCTGAAGCCTTTGGGCAATCAACTGAAGATCGTCCTCCGTATCTTCGGCCGTGCTCCTCCACCGCTTCTGTAGCAGAGTCCTGAACTTTACTTTGAGTTTGTTGCTCCTTTTCTTTACGCTTAAGGGCTCCCTCGTCAGTCTTTGTTCTTGTGGTTGTTCCTCTGATGGTAACATCACTGGAATCACCTCAGCTTCCACACCCATTTGAGTCTCTTGAATTCTTTTTCTATTATTTCTATTTCAAATTTCAGCACTGTAGAAAGAAAATCTTTGGCCTTAAGCACTGTGTCAATACGATATCTTCTTCCTGATAATACACTGTCAAGCCAACTGGAACCTCCCATCTAAATTGAATCTGGTATTTCTTAAGTTCTTGTGTAAAAATGTAAAGTCTTTTCTATCCCTTAACATCTTGGGAGGATCTCTTTCAAAACCTTCAACTCCTGTTCCCTATTTTCAAGTTTTTCTGAAAAGCAACTTGCAAAATTTGATTCCTCACTGTTCTTTTCAAAAATAAACCACAATGTCTCTAGGAAGTTTCTTTTGCCTAGCAATCCAAGAATTAACTCTATAAATTTTGTCAATTTGATAAGCAACCTCTTGTGGATCAAGTTCAATAAATTCAGCCAGAGCTTCTGATAAAATTTTTTTTAAATCTTCCCCTTTGTCTTCATTCAAACCTCTAATTCTCAGAGCTCCTTCCATCATTCTATACTGCATCACCACCACTTGATCTTCATTTTTATCCAATTTGATTTGCATTCCCCATTCTATTTTCTATTTGTTGATTTGACTGAACAATTTCTTGCACCTCCTCCTCCACCACCTCCAGTCTTTTGCCAAACCTTGAAAAGCCATTAAGATATCTTCTCTTATTTTTTATTATTCTCTTTATTTCTTCTCTTATTTTCTCATTATTATCCATAATCTCCTTAAACCTTTCTTCAGACACTTTCCCTTGCTCTTTAATCAGATCTTCTAAAGCTGGTTCAGAACCCCTTCTGCCCCCAGTCTTAGGTGGTTTAGTAGCCATTTCAGTTTTAAAATTCACAAAATATAAGTCTAGAAACTTCTCTTCTCCCCTTTAAATATAGGAGAGCTCAGTTCACTTCATTAAAATCCACACATAACATTTCTTATCTTCTTAGTTGCACAGACTGTTTAAAATTCCATTCGTCATTTTCACTCCCGTTCAAGCGCCATCTTAGAGTCAATTAGAACAAAGGAAAAAAAAAATTCTCTTTTTTAGAAAGTAGAAGTCAGGAAATCAAAAATACTTGCAATCCAATAATCGTCCGCTTGCACTCATTCCGTCTGCTTAAAGAGATCCATAAAGATAAGACAATTAGCAGAGATGGACACCTTCTTCTTTTCCTGCTTTTGCAGACACGCACTGAAGTCGGAGATGGCAGAAATATTTATGGGACCCATCGACCCTTCGAAGCTCTGCTTAATTAAAACAAAGCCTCTGGGGAGATCTACCAACATTCCTGCGCTCTTATCTTTCCTCTTTCATCCAGAGAAAAAGATTAAAGCCGGCTTTTCCTGGCTTTTACGATGTTCAGTGCGGAGCCCCTTTAATTAGGGCTCAGCGAAGAGGTGGAGCCACCCGGAAGTCCGAAATAATCGGTTTCTGAATGGAATCACACGGAATATCGACTAACCCTAGGAAACTCCACTGGTTTGGTAACTTGAGGTTGAAGACCCTATTTGCTGTTTGTTGAGGTACCAAGACTCCTGACCCAGAGGTGAGTTACTACCAGTTCTCCCCGGTTCGGGAGAGCCGGTAGCGGAGATGTTGAAGTGACAGCGAACCGGTTCGCTCCGACCATCATCTGGGCCCTCCCGCTTGCCCTTGCGTTATACCTACCTTTATTTCTCTGTTTTTAGCCCAGCTGAAAGGCACGGCAGAGTAGATTGCAATGCCTCAGCTGTTCAGCCAGACTATGCGCTTCCACGAAGCGCAGGAATGGCGTGGGTGCGAGTGAAGCGAGAACACGCGCGCCGATCGCACGCAAAGCGCGTGTGCGAAGCAAACCGGTGGTAACACCGGTGAGAACCCACCACTGTCCTGACTCTTCTCACGCTGAATACACAACTGACTAGATTGATGATGGATGAAAGCCTACCTCTGTTAGATGCAACAGATGCTCTCCTAAATGGGTCAGGATGAGTGTTAAGAGAAAGAAAGAAAGAAAGAAAGAAAGAAAGAAAGAAAGAAAGAAAGAAAGAAAGAAAGAAAGAAAGAAAGAAAAGAAAAACCCAACAGGTTTCGAACAGGAGAGTCCAATCCCAAAAAGTATTAGCAGAAACAGTGGGAGGCTTGTGAAATTGCTGCAAAACCTTTGAAGAACCATGAAAATGAATTATAAGGTTCTGCAATATGCACCTTTTGTTAGGAATCACACTTAAGAAAGATGCATTAAGATGCTAATAATAATAGTAATAATAATAATAATAACCATTGATCACATACTGAGCTGTTGTAAGACAATAGCTCAGACCGACTACAAACAACATCACAACACAGTCGCTCAGATGGTTCACTGGAACTTGTGTCACAACTACCATCTGCCTGTAGCAAAGAACTGGTGGGATCATAAGCCTGAAAAAGTGATTGAAAATGAGCATGCAAAACTATGGTGGGATTTCCGAATACAGACTGATAAAGTTTTGGAACACAATACCCCGGATATCACGGTTGTGGAAAAGAAAAAAGTGTGGATAGTCGACATTGCTATAACTGGTGACAGCAGAATTGATGAGAAACAACTTGAAAAAGTCACCAGATATCAAGATTTGAGAATCGAATTGCAGAGACTCTGGCATAAACCAGTGCAGGTGGTTCCAGTGGTACTCGGCACACTGGGAGCTGTGCCTAAAGACCTAGGCAAGCACTTAAAACCAATTGGCGCTGACAAGATCACCGTTGCTCAGCTGCAGAAGGCCACCTTACTGGGATCTGCTCGCATAATTCGCCGATACATCACGCAGTCCAAAACGCTTGGGAAGTGTTCGACTAGTGATCTGTGATACGAAATCCAGCATAGTTATCTCGTTTGCTGTGTATACTGTCATTTTGTGTAAATAAAATAATAATGATAATAATAATAATAATAATAATAATAAAGAAGAAGAAGAAGAAGAAGAACAAGAAGAAGAACAAGAAGAAGAAGAAGAAGAAGAATGAATTTTGAATGATTATGTGAACCAAAGTACAGAAAAATTGCTGCAGGCTGTGAAAACGAGAACATTATGAAAACAACAGAAACAAAGGCAGGATATAAGGAAAAACAGCTGGATGACAGATTAAATAGATGGAAATCCAAAGCTTTGCATGGACAGCACTTAAAAAACATTGAAGGAAAATGTGACGACAACTTGACATGGGCATTGCTTAAGATGGGAACCATCAAGAAAGAAACGGAAGGTTTAATACTCGCTGCTCAAGAACAAGCACTACAAACTAATGCCATGAAAGCAAAGATACAAAAATCCACCGACAATCCAAACTGCCAACTTTGCAACAACAAAGTCGAAACTGTTTCACATTTAATATGTGAATGCAGCAAAATTGCACAAATTGATTACAAAGCCAGACACGACCGAGTTGCTAAATTAATCCACTGGTCATTATGTAAAAAATACGACTTGCCTGTATCCAAAAAGTCATGGGAACATAAAGTGGAAAAAGTGATAGAAAACGAGAAGGTGAAGATCTTGTGGGACTTTTGAATACAAATGGATCATCACTTGGAACACAACACGCCAGATATCACAGTTGTGGAAAACTGAAACGTACAATTTATTGACATTGCGGTACCAGGAGATGCCAGAGTCGAAGAAAAAGAACTGGAAAAAAATCACGAAATATCATGACTTGGCCATCGAAACTACACAGCTATGGATGAAACATTTAACAGTGATACCCATTGTCATCGGGGCACTTGGTACCATGTCCAAGAATTTTATAAGATACATCAACAAATTGCCGCTTCCTGCAATAACACCAGCGGAACTGCAAAAAACTGCGCTACTCGGAACATCGTACATCTTAAGAAAGTCCTTGGTTGATACCTAGGACCCTGGCAGCAACCCATATCAACCATTAACACCAGCCAATGCTATTTGTGATGCATTTTTGAATGTTCAGTTGACTGAGTTTCATGTTTAATGAATAAAGTAAATAATAATAATAATAAATTATTGTTATTGTTGTTATTATGATCTCATTTAGTGAATAAAAGAGAATAATAATAATAACAAAAATTATTTATTATTATAATTATTATTTATTATTATTTGAATGTTCAGTTGACTGAGTTTCATTTTTAATGAATAAAGTAAATAATAACAATAATAAAAACCCGACTCCCAATTTAATCATAAATATGGGTTAGGTTTTTTTCTCCCAAGCAGGATGGAGAAAGAAAGAAAAACTGCTGGAGACACAGCAACCCTAACCCACGTTTTCCTTCGTAAGTAAGTTGTGGTTGTGGTATTTCGATTGAAAGTTCAAAATTGCTTCCTCTCTTTAGGACCATGTCATTTCTTTCCTATATTTGCATTCTTTCTGAAGCGAGAACATTTTAGGGTGGTTGTTTTTTTTTACTTAAGCTGAAAGCACACGGTAGCTTATATAGATAGCCCTTGACTTACGACCAGAAATTCAGCCCAAAATGTATGTTGCTAAGTGAGACATTTGTTAATTGAATTTGGGCCCATTTTACGACCTTTCTTGCTTGCCACGGTTGTTAAGTGAGTCACTCGGTTGTTAAGTGAATCCGGCTTCCCCATTGAAGCGTATTCATTTATTTCTCTTTTATATACATTAATAGGGAATTGCTTCTGATCAAATAAACCCAATTTTGTCCTGGCTGATCCTGCATCCTTCATATTGTTGATATTCTTTAAACCAGCGGTCACCAACTGGTGGTCCGTGGACCACTAGTGGTCCACGAGAAAATTTTGGTGGTCCACAGAAATATTATTTGCATTTTTTATATGGCACTAAATCAGGGGTCCTCAAACTATGGCCCCTGGGCCAGATACGTGTAATGAACGCTTGTGTTGCTGCAGAGAGTCTCCCCCTTCGGGGTCTTTTTGTGTGGGTCGGAGGGGGGCAGAAATTCCGACTTGGGGTCTGCTTCAGCCTCCTGGTGTGGGGCTTTGGGCGAAGGCTGGAGGGAAGCGCTGCTGGTGGCAAAGAGCTGGAGGGCCTTGTTCCAGTGGGATTGCATCATGGCCTGGAACTGGCTGACCATCTCAGCCTGCTGAGCCTCCAGGCGCCGATACCTGGCCTTGCACTCCCGCAGGTCTTTCCTCTGCTTGGAAAGCCTATGCTCCTAGTCCTCAGTGAAGTGCTTCCGCTGAGCCTCCTTCTCAGTCAGATCCAATTTGAACTGAGCCAGCTGTTTTGCCAACTCTTTCTCATGGTGGCTGCTTAGCTCCAGCAACTGCTTCCTGTTGGGGCCCTAAGGAGCCCAGGGCAGTAGGAAAGGAGTGCGTGGGAGTGGCGAGTAGAGGCTGGCAAGGTGCCCCTTGACGTGAGTGACATGCCCACCCAGTCACATGACCACCTAGCCACGCCCATCGAGCCGCTCATTAGGCCGATCATATAAGTGATCAGCGGAATTTGAAATTATGAATTTAGTGGTCTCTGAGGTCCGGAAGGTGGGTGACCCCTGCTTTAAATAATGCCAATGAATTGGGCTCTAGCAGAATTAGCTGTGGGGGAAGAGGTCCAAATTAAAACAAACATTGTGGAAAGAACATATAGGGGCAAAGATGGACCGTTTTGGAATTGGCACATTGCAGTGGGCAGTCTGCCATCTCGCCAATTTTGACCTCCCCGGGTGGACATGACCGTTGCTATATAAGCTATGGAATATTTTTAGGAATTTAGATTCAAATTTCTACTATCTTTAAAAACATATATATCTATATCTATATCTATATCTATATCTATCTATATCTATCTATCTATCTATCTATCTATCTATCTATCTATCTATCTATCTATCTATCTATCTATCTATCTATCTAATGTTTTCTGAGGTTTTCGCGGGTGTTTGCATGTAGGTCCTTGGCTATTCAGGTTCTCTCCCGCGTAAAATTGGAAGTGTCTTGGCGACGTTTCGACGAAGTCTCATTCGTCATCTTCAGGCTTCAGCCCGTAGCTGAGCAAGCTCCCAGAGCGAAGCTAATGAAATGGTTCGTCAGCTGTAATACTCAATTACACGGAGAGAACCCGAATAGCCAAGGACCTATATCTATATCTATATCTATATCTATATTTATATCTATATCTATATCTATATCTATATCTATATCTATATCTATATATATTTGTTTTCTGAGGTTTTCACAGGTGTTTGTATGTAGGTCTTTGGTTGTTCGGGTTTTCTCCCGTGTAAAATTGGAAGTGTCTTGGTGACGTTTCGATGAAGTCTCATATTCGTCATCTTCAGGCTTCAGCTTCGTGCCTCTGGGCATTGCTCCCAGGGATCAACCTGGAAATCACGCGGTCATCTCTCCCAAGCTTTGCATCACGAACCTCATGCATATTTTACATTTATTCATTTTGAGGTGCTGAGCTGAGACTGTTTATACAAAGGGCTGCAACCAGCCGTTTTTCCGTTCGGCGAAGGAAGCCGCTCCAGTGTCGGCGATGGCCATGCCGTTCCTTCCTGTCTGCGTTGCCATTCTCTACTGAGGGTGTCTCTTTCCTTCTCCTTTCTTTCATGTCTGTCCGTCATCTGTTACATTGACCTGAGGACAACCTTGGGGGGGGGGGAGTGGAGAAGAAGTCAAGAGATGGTCTCCTTGAAGGTCTAAACCAGGGGTAGTCAACCTTTTTATACCTACCGCCCACTTTTGTATCTCTATTAGTAGTAAAATTTTCTAACCGCCCACCGGTTCCACAGTAATGCGCCGTGTATCGTCTTCTGTGCATGCCTCTCGTGCATCGTGGATTGGGGTGGTGTGGGGGGCGCCGGCTACCAGCTCTGCTTGTCTGTTACAGCTGGGTGGTGTGGGGGGAGATGCACGAGCTAGTCTGGGACGAGACTCTTTTGTTTGCCGTCGCACTATAGAACCATTTAGTTTCACTTACGTAACGTGAACTGAACTTATGCGCGGGCGATGGAAATAGTATATTTTCAGAAATTTAAATTGTCATGGGGAATTTTATGAAAACCTAATGAAAATGTTTTTAAATAATGCTATGAATTTTTTTTAAAAAGTCAATTAAATTTTAAAAAAAGGAAAGTGCTTCAGTATCGGGCCAAACCCCTACCGCTCACCGTGAAAGCTGGAACGCCCACTAGTGGGCGGTAGGGATCAAATTGACTACCACTGGTCTAAAAGGACTCTTTTCAGGGGTGAGCTTCAAAAATTTTGGCAAGGGGTTCTCTGCCTGGTTGCTGGGTGGGCGTGGCCATGGTGGGCGTGGCCATGGTGGGTGTGGCCTAGTCAGCTTCCTGCCCCACAGGGGGGGATTTTTGCCCTCCCCAGGCTCCGGAGGCTTTCCTCGAGCATCCAGGAGGGCGAAAATGGCCACCCCAGGCTATGGAGGCCCTCTGGAGGCTGGAAACAGGCCCATTTCTGGCCTTCCCAACTTCCGGTAGGCCTGTTTTTCATCCTCCATGAGCCTCCAACGTGTCCTGCACTTACCTGCATCCAAAATGGGCCACTTGGGGACTCCTGGGAGAGGAGGGGAGGGCCCAGGGGTGAAATCCAGCAGGTTCTGACAGGTTCTGGAGAACCGTTAGCAGAAATTTTGAGTAGTTCGGAGAATACCACCTCTGGCTGGCCCCAGAGTGGGGTGGGAATGGAGATTTTGCAATAGCCTTCCCTCAGGAGTGGGGAGGGAATGGGGATTTTGCTTTATCCTCCCCCGCCCACCAAGCCCCGCCCCACCCACCAAGCCCCACCCACAGAACCGGTAGTAAAAAAATTGGACTTCACCCCTGGCGGGGCCAGCCAGGAGTGGGGTTTGGGAGTTCTCCGAACTGCACAGAATCTTAGCTAGAGGTTCTTCCCAACCCCTGTGAACCCCCCAGCAGCCCACCCCTAGACCCTTTCGGTCAAGCTACGGATGCCAGCTTGGTTACAGTGGTGATGGGTGCAATTCTTGAAAGCTGTCAGGAGCCAGACTGAGGTCAGATCACCCCACAGGAAGTCCAAATATTTGGTGGCTTAGAGTCAACACCTGTTGTGGCTGCAACCTGCCCCCCGGGCCTGGCCCTCTGCCAGAAAGTGACTCAGAGAGTGAGGGGGAAGGGCCGTTGGGGCTCCCCTCTGCAGGGCCGGCCTCTCTGGCTCAGCTCCAGGAGCCAGAGACAGGCCAGGTGGAGGAGGTAACGAGGCCTCTGTCTCCTGTATCTCCCCCCGCCCAGGCAACGCTTCCAGACCCAGCTGTGGACAATCAGTCCTGGTTAGATCCCAGGTTTCATAGACAAGAGAGGCGGGAACAACAGAAGCAGGGGTGGGGCAGGCCTAGAGAGTGTTAAGTCACGGAGCCACACCCCACAGGGTATAAAAGCAGGAGGGGCTGCTCTGCTACTTTGTGACGGACAAAACAAATTGACTGGAGGAAACCTGAGCTGAACTATTTGACTGAGAGTATTTGACTGAAATTCTGGGAGTTGAAGTCCTCCAGGCTTAACGTTGCCAATGTTGGAGACCCCTGTTCTAGTCTGCCTTCTCCCTGATTGCAAGCTTCTTGGAAAATAAATAAATAAAAGGCTTTCTTTTATTAATTTTCCTCTGTAAAATTCCACATACAACAATAGGATTTCAACAGAAATCGCACTCACTTACCCCAGCTGATCGTGGTGGCTGTATTCGTTTTTTCTTGTTCTGGTCTGCAGTGACTAGCCTTATCTTGTAACCTTCCCCAGAGTAGGAACTGTCTGTAGAAGTAAAAGGAAATCGTTAAATGAAATAAAATTCAGCATGGCAGAGGAGAAGCGGCCACATGACCACGGAGACGTCTTCGGACAGCGCTGGCTCTTCGGCTTTGAAAGGGAGATGAGCACCGCCCCCTAGAGTCGGGAACGACTAGCAGGTATGTGCCAGGGGAACTTTCACCTATACCTTTTACATGAGATAGAGCAAGAAATACAGTCTAATCCTCTGAAAAACATTGTACTTAAATAATGGGATAATGGAGCCCCCCCCGCCTCTCTGGAAATATGCACGAGTATTTACTCTGAAATCCATCCATCATTTCTGCTCTGGGCAATCAAGGTAAATAAACGGCCATAATTTTGGTCGTGAACGTCACCCAAGAGGCCTCTCTTTTTCCCAGCTTCCCCCAGGGCATCCTTCCCAAGATTTAAAAGTTGCCTAAACAGCGTCATCCCTTCCCAATGAGATCTATAAATCTTTTCCCAGGAGATCCCGGTTCCATCGTGGAGCTGTAAAGCTGCCTGATGGCTACATTAGTTATGCATTGAAAATAGAAAGGTTTTAGTAACCACGTTTCCCTCTCTCTCTCTCTCTCTCCCTCCCCTCTCCCCCTCTCCCCCTCTCTCCTGTCTCCCTCCCTCCCTCCCTCTCTCCCCTCGCTCTCTCTCCCTCCATTGCTCTCTCCACCCTCCCTCCCTTGCCCTCTTTCTTCCTCTCTCCCTCCCTTCCCTCTCCCCCTCTCTCCTGTCTCCCTTTCTCCCTCTCTCTCCTTCTCTCTCTCTCCCTCCCTCCCTCGCTCTCTCCCTCCCTCCCCTTTCCCCCTCTCTCCTGTCTCCCTCCCTCCCTCCCTCTCTCTCTCTCTCTCTCCTTCCCTCGCTCTCTCTTTCTCTCTCCCGGGTGACCTTAGTAGGGAAAATACATTTCAGGCGAAGACGAATTCCTTCTTTAATAGAAGGAGATGAAGGTGGACTCAGTATCTATTGATTCCTGGGGAGGAAACCCCCCACCAGGAAAAATAAATCTTCATATGGGCTTCGAAGTAAATTCATTAGGAAATCGAGAACCACTCAAGACTCTGTTATTTTCAGGAAAGAGAAGAAGAAGAAGGAGGAGGAGGAGGAGGAGGAGGAGGAGGAGGAGGAGGAGGAGGAGGAGGAGGAGGAGGAGGAGAAGGAGAAGGAGAAGGAGAAGGAGAAGAAGAAGAAGAAGAGGAAGAGGAAGAGGAAGAGGAAGAGGAAGAGGAAGAGGAAGAGGAAGCGGAAGAAGAAGAAGAAGAAGAAGAAGAAGAAGAAGAAGAAGAAGAAGAAGAAGAAGAAGAAGAAGAAGGCATAGGAGGAGCCTTCATTGTGGCTCTGAAATAGGCAGGATGGAATGAGGTCCCTATAAATTTTGGGGTCCAATGGTTGGATTCCAATACATGGGAAGAAAGGACACTTTTAAAATAAAAAAATAACTGTCAGTATTTCATATAATCTATTATCTACCTGTCTGTCTGTCTCTCCGTCCTTCCTTCCTTCCACCCACCCATCCATCCTCTATCATCCATCCATATCTATCTATCTATCTATCTATCTATCTATCTATCTATCTATCTATCTATCTATCTATCTATCATCTATCTATCTATCTATCTATCTATCTATCTATCTATCATCTATCTATCTATCTATCTATCTATCTATCTATCTATCTATCTATCTATTATATCTATCTCTTCCTATCTATCTACTCTGTATCATTTTCTACCTTCTATATATCTGTATCAACTGTCTTCTTTCTCTTCCTCTTCTTCTTCTTCTTCCTCCTCCTCCTTCTATATGTCTAATCTATCTGTCTCTCCCTCTCTCTCTCCCTCCCTCCTTTCTTCTATCCATCCACTCTATTTATCTCTGTCTATCCATCTATCATCCATCCATCCACTGTCTGTCTGTCTGTCTATCTATCTATCTATCTATCTATCTATCTATCTATCTATCTATCCATCCATCCATCCATCTATCATCCATCAATCCATCCATCCATCCATCCATCCATCCATCCATCCATCCATCCATCCATCCATCCATCCATCCATCCACTCTGTCTGTCTGTCTGTCTGTCTGTCTGTCTGTCTGTCTGTCTGTCTGTCTGTCTATCTATCTATCTATCTATCTATCTATCTATCTATCTATCTATCTATCTATCTATCTATCCTTGTTAAACCACGTTAAAGGCAATCAACGTTAACCTTTGCCTTGGGAGCCCAGGTGAGAAAGACTCCCATTCCTGCGCTCCACTTTAACATTCCTATACTGTAGATGTAAAGACCACTAAAGCAGCCTCATGTTCCCTGAATATTGGAATGCCTGTTGTGTACGTGCAGTGCGCAACGCACAACTCGTTTCTCCCGAAGATTCCTGTCCTCTCAATAGCCCCCTTTCTCCTCCGCTTCCATTATCTCCTTCTTTCTTTGTGGAGCCTGGTGCCCCTGCCCGGCATCTATTCCCAGGGCGGAGCCTTCGCCATTCCTACGCGTGGAAATTGATTTACAGGGACGAGGCCTGTTTTCTCCATCTCCTCCTGTGACTGGAGGCAGCCAGAGAAATGATTTGCAGGCAGACACCGCAGGTGCCCCCCCCCCCCCGGTCCCCTCCGCCGAGGCTGTATTTCAAAGGACGCTTACGGATTTATGCGCTTGTGAGAAATCACACAGGTGTTGTTTTGCAATCTGCATTCTTGAAAAGGTGCACAGGGAAGTCACAGGGCTGTGGGCGCCTGTGTGTGTTTGTGTGTGTGTGTGTGTGTGTGTGTGTGTGTGTTTCCTAAAGCAACCTGAAAGAGCAGCAATTTTTTTGGTTTTTTGGTGTGTTTTTTTGGTGGCATTTCCATCATTTGGGCCACGCTGGGATACGTCGTGGGGCAAGCGAGCCACGTTTTTTTTCAGACGTTTGTGTGTGTATGTGCAGCAGGCATGAGGGTGGGGAGAAAGAGAAAAGGGTCTGTTTGTGTGTGTGTGTGTGTTGGGGGGGGGCTTGGTCTTCTTTTCACGGGATATTTCGCTTATTTTGCAAATCCTTTGGGAGAATTTCAAGCAACGGTCTCCCTGTTGACAGTAGGCGACAAACCATTACAAGCCACTTTGACGGAACTGCAAAGTCATTGCACATGGCAGAGTTTACTCCTCCTCCTCCTCCTCCTCCACTCCTTCTCCTTTTCTCCTCCTCCTTTCCCCCTTCCTCCTCCTCCACCTCGTCTTGTTCTTCACCTCTTCTCCTTCTCCTTTTCTCCTCCTCCTCCTCCTCTTTTCTCCTCCTCCTTTCCCCCTTCCTCCTCCTCCACCTCCTCTTGTCCTTCACCTCTTCTCTTATTCTCCTTTTCCTTTCCCCTTCTCCCTTTCTTGCTCCTCCCTCCTCCTCCTCCTCCCTTCCCACTTCTCCCTTTCGCCTGCCTTCCCCTTCCTTCTCTCCTTCTCCTCCACCTCCTCCTCCTTTCCCCCTTCCTCCTCCTCCACCTCGTCTTGTCCTTCACCTCTTCTCCTTCTCTTATTCTCCACTTCCTTTCCCCTTCTCCCTTTCCTGCTCCTCCCTCCTCCTCCTCCCTTCCCACTTCTCCCTTCCCCCCTCCTTCCTCCTCCTTCTCTCCTTCTCCTCCTTTTCTCCTCCTCCTTTCCCCCTTCCTCCTCTTCCACCTCCTCTTGTCCTTCACCTCTTGTCCTTCTTCTCTTCCCCTCCCCCGTCCCCCCTCTCCTTCATCTATGTGGATCTCATTTGCGTGGAATGTTGTGTGGAATAACGTTTTGTGCGAGTTTAATGTCTTTCTTTCCACTGTACTAAAACTCTTTGTGGTTTCTCCCTGGTCGTCTATCTCTTCACACTTTTTTATTATTATTATTATTATTTATTTGATTTTTATACCGCCCTTCTCCCGAAGGACTCAGGGCGGTGTACAGGCAAAGTAAAAAACGAACAATACAATATACAGTTTAAAAATGCAAATTTAAAAAACTTATTATAATTGGCCTGAAACTTTAAAAATATATAAAAACTAAAACCCCATTTTAAAAATTAGTGGTAGAAAATTTAAAATCAATAAAATTTAAGCCAGCCCCGCGCGAATGAAAAGATATGTCTTCAGTTCGCGGCGAAAGGTCCGAAGGTCAGGTATTTGGCGTAAGCCCGGGGGAAGCTCGTTCCAGAGTGTGGGAGCCCCCACAGAGAAGGACCTTCCCCTGGGGGCCGCCACTTTTGTCACTCACAGCACACCGTCTCTGCCAAAGAATTCCCAGCATCTTGTAACTGCTTAAACTGCTAGTTTAACTGTTAGTTTAACTTCCTTTTTAACTAGCAGTTAAAAAGGAAGAAACAGCTGCAATCACACATTGCTCCCAGAAGCACGAAGCTGAAGTCTAAAGATGACGAATGAGACTTCGTCAAAACGTCACCAAGACACTTCCAATTTTACGCGGGAGAAAACCTGAATAAACAAAGACCTACATACAAACACCCGCGAAAACCTCAGAAAACATTTATATTTATATTTATATTTTCTGAGGTTTTCGCGGGTGTTTGTATGTAGGTCTTTGGTTATTCGGGTTTTCTCCCGCGTAAAATTGAGTAAAATCATTGCTCCTAGAAACACGAAGCTGTAAACACCAGCCTGAAGATGACGAATGAGACTTCATCGAAACGTCGCTAAGACACTTCCAATTTTACACGGGAGAAAACCTGAATAACCAAAGACCTACATACAAACACCATGAAAACCTCAGAAAACATTTATATTTATATTTATATTTTCTGAGGTTTTATGTAGGTCTTTGGTTATCCGGGTTTCCCCCCGCGTAAAATTGAGTAAAATCATTGCTCCTAGAAACACGAAGCTGTAAACACCAGCCTGAAGATGACGAATGAGACTTCATCGAAACGTCGCTAAGACACTTCCAATTTTACACGGGAGAAAACCTGAATAACCAAAGACCTACATATATATATAAATATAAATATGCAGGTTTTGGTATGTTCGGGTCTTTTCCCGTGTAAGTTTGAAAGTATTTAGGCAACGTTTCGATGAGGTCTCACTCATCATCTTCAGGCTGGAGTTTTTGGCTTTGTTCTTATGTGAGCAAAGTCAAATTCCAGCCTGAAGATGATGAGTGAGACCTCGTTGAAACGTCGCCAAGATACTCTCAACCTTCTACGGGAAAAAACCCGAATATGCCAAGACCTACATACCTATACCCGTGAAAACCTACGAAAACACACACACACACATATATGCAAGCGAACACGCAAGTCCAGCCCTCTACAAGGGATCTTAAACTCACCAAGAGTGGGGAAAGTTTTCACTGCCTGCGTCCTGGTTTGGCTCAACATGTGGATTTCCTTGCTGCCTGGCGGGAGGGTCCTCCCCAGAGAATAATGGGGGTGCGTGGGAGAACTCGGACTTTGACACCACGAATTCTGAACAGGGCGTCGGATGGGGGGCATCCTTTTTTCTCTACGAAAAGAAAAAATCAAAGCCAATCAAGGAGAATATTGGTAGCTCAGAGTTGAAAAGAGGAGTCCTTGGTGCTCTCTGAACTTCGTAGTTTTCTTGCAGACGTTTCATGACCCAACTAGGTGAAATCATCAGTGATAGAAGGGAGGAGGTGGAGGTAGAGGAGGAGGAGGAGGAGGAGGAGGAGGAGGAGGAGGAACAGAATGACTGTGGGGTCCTCGGTGCTCTCTGAACTTCATAGTTTTCCTGCAGAGGTTTCATGACCCAACTAGGTAACATCATCAATGATAGAAGGGAGAGGGAATTGCAGAGAGGAGATGGTGGTGGTGGAGGAGGAGGAGGAGGAGGAGGAGGAAAAGGAGGAGAAGGAGAGGGAGGGGGGAGGGGAGGAGGAGAGGGAAGAGGAGTAGGAGAACGGGGGTGGGGGAAGAGAGAAGGGGAAAGGAGGAGGTGAACTGAGGGGAAATGATTGTATGTCAAAGTTCTATTATGATTTCTTCAAACTTAAAATGTGAAATAACTTCAGCTTGGGTTGCAACTAGATAGCGGCCTATCAAATGCTTTGATTTTTGAGGGGTCCTTGCTGCTTTCTGAGCTTGGGGTTTTTCCTGCAGACATTTCATGACCCAAACTAGGTAACATCATCAGTGCTAGAAGGGAATGGAATTGGAGGAGGAGGAGGGGGGCTTGGTGCTCTCTGAGCTTGGTTGTTTACTTGGAGACGTTTCATGAAATCTAGAAATTCTAACACTGATGATGTTACCTAGTTGGGTAATGAAACGTCCCCAAGGAAACAAGCAGGCTCAGCGAGAACCAAGCACCCCTCAGTAATCAAAGCGTTTGATATGCCACTATCTAGTTTCAATCAATCAGATAGTCCAGTTCATTTACCTTAGCCAAATTTTATTTTTGTATTCGACAACTAGAGCGGCAACACAGAAGAAGAGAGAAAGTGGATTCTGAGGTTATTTCACATTTTAAGGGGCGTTCGAAGAAATCATAATAGAACTTCGACGTACAATGATTTGTTTAGTGACCGTTCAAAGTTACCACGGCACTGAAAACAGTTGACTTATGACCGTTTTACACCCTTACGACTTATGGTCACATGATCAAAATTCGATTGCTTGGCAACTGGTGTGTATTTATGATGGTTGGGGTGTTCCCTGGGTCACGCGATCCCCTTTTATGGCCTTCTGACAAGCAAAGTCAATGGGGACTTTAACAAATGTCTCACTTAACAACGGATATTTTGGGCTCCGTTTTGGACTACCTGTAATGAGAAGTGTTTCCATGATTCCTTGTGTGTTTTTCAAAATTGTATACTGTGTTTCCCCAAAAATAAGACCTCCCCTGATAATAAGCCCAATCGGACTTTTGAGTGCATGCGCTAAAATAAGCCCCTCCCCGAAAATAAGCCCTCCCTGAAAATATTTAAATGCATGCACAGCCGGTCCCCGCCATTTCCTCTGGTTAGGGTTAGGGAGACAGAGCTAGAAATCAGGTAAGATGGCAAGAGGAGCCCCGTCTTGCTCCAGGTGCCCCCAAAATAATAAGACCTCCCCGAAAATAAGGCCAAGCGTTTATTTCGGGGTTCAAAAAAAATATAAGACAGGGTCTTATTTTCGGGGCAACACAGTAAAAAAAATCTTCTCTAAGCAAAAGTTGTGTCTATTTTGAAATTTTGTTTTGGATAACCCTTTTGTTTGCAAATAATTTTTTTTCTAGCTTTCCACCTATCTGGGATGGTTTGTTGGGCCTGCATGCCAGGTAAAAGGACACAAGCTTTGTGGGACAACACATTGTTCATGCCCAGAAATTCACCTCAAAAATTTTACAATTTTTAGAAGGACTTTGAGGAATCTGTCCATGTTTGATGCCTTCTTTCTTCAGTTCAAGGTGATTTCTCTCTGTGTGTTCTGTTCACGCGATCAGTGTCTAGTTTTTGTGTTCCTTCACATTTGCTGTGTACATGAAGCAAGGGCACCATTTTCCTTGAGCTCAGTGTTATGGTTTTTTATTTTATTTTATTTTATTTTGTCACAACAGTATATACAATCATCAACATAAACAATAACCCATCATGAGAGAAAAAAGTATATATAAGTAAAAGTATACATATAATACTATAATGAAGAGAACAATAGGACAGGAACGGTAGGCACTTTTGTGCTCTTATGCACGCCCCTTATAGTCCTCTTAGGAATGGGGTTAGGTCAATAGTAGAAAGTTTTTGGTTGAAGATTTTGGGGTTTTGAGTAGAGACTATGGAGTCAGGTAGTGAGTTCCAAGCGTTAACAACTCTGTTACAAAAGTCATATTTTCTGCAATCAAGTTTGAAGTGGTTGACATTAAGTTTGAATCTATTGTTTGCTCTTGTAATATTGCGATTGAAGCTGAAGTAGTCTTTTACAGGAAGGATATTGCAGCAGATGATTTTGTGTGTTAAACACAGATCATGTCGGAGTCAGTGGAGTTCTAAGTTTTCTAAACCCAGGATTTCAAGCCTGGTGGTATAAGGTATTTTGTTGTTTTCGGAGGAGCGGAGAAGTCTTCTTGTAAAATATTTCTGGACGCGTTCAATAGTATTAATGTCAGAGATGTGGTATGGGTTTATCCAAACACCACTTATAAATAACATCAGGATTCACCCCACTTCCTCTCTCTTTCCTCTTTCTGCCTTTCTCTACGTTACTGCTATGGATATTAAGAGGCGTGCATAAGAGCACCAGCGTGCCTACCGTTCCTGTCCTAATGTTCCCTTTGGTTGTATTCAATTTGTGTGGTTATTTCATGCTTATACTTATATATATATATTGTTGTGTTTGACAAAATAAATAAATATAAATAAATACATAAATAAATATTGCAAGTATTTGCAGCCTGCGGGGAAAAGGAGAACCAGAGAAAAAAGTGTGTTTATAAATCAGTGATGGGATTCAAATAATTGAACAACCAGTTCTCTCCCCTAATGACTGGCTGGCTCGGTGTGGCCAGGGGGTGCAACAGGCGGAACTCGGCCTCCTGGACCCCCCTGGGAGCAAAAATGGGTTGGAGGGGCAGGGGTGCCCCCCCTGCCCTTTTTTGGGCTTAGTAGGTCTTTCTGCAGCCTCCCGGGAGCAAAAACAGGGAACATGGGGACTCCTGGAAGGGGAGGGGCAGGGCCAGGAAGCAATTTAACAACCGGTTTGCCCGAACCGGCTAAATCCCACTACTGAAAATCCTATTTACGATTGTCTCGGGATTTTATTTTTAGTTTTTTTTTTTTTAATTGATGCTCTTGGTTCTGCACTTTGGAAACATGTCAAGTGAGGAGCATTGTGCTATCCCGATAGAGAGAGACCTAAAATTGCACATACACCCCCCCACACACTTTCTTTGCGCCTGCGGAGGTCAGGGAACAAAGAAGACGGGAATTGAAAGAAGGGGATGTATGTACGGTAAACTATAAATGGACACATTTTCCCGATGTGTGGAACAAGATCTATGAAAGTCACAAGTAGGCCGAAAATGTGACAATCTTGTCCCGTGGTTGGTCTCCTAGCAACTGATACTCTGAATATAAGACATGAGATTGAGTTATTATAGCTGAGAGATATATTCAACCTCCATCTGATTAATCTACCTTTAACACTCCCTCGAGCGCTTACTATTAAACGTAAGTGATTCCACAACTTAATTGTTTCATTTAAGTACCGTCTTCCCCCCCCTTCTCCTCCTCCTCCTCCTCCTCCTCCTCCTGGAATTAATATCCGTGGGCTGCTGTAGTTTTAATTCTTTTATATAAAATCTATTTTCCCCCTCTTTCCTGTGTATTTTATGGGTCTCCTTCACTGCCCTTTAAATCCTTTTTTTTTTTTAACTGATATGTGAAATGCACCACATTTGATTTTCGAAAAGGCCTTCGGTGCATAGTTTCCGCTGGACAACTTAACAAGGCAAGATGCTGGTTGCATCAATGGGACTCAACTTCCCTTAGATGCATGGACAAGGTAGGGGAGTTTCACTGCTATATAGGGAATCCTCGACTTACGGCCAGGATTGAGCCCAAAATTTCCATTTCTATGTGAGACAGTGGTTAAGTGAGTTTTGCTCCATTTTGCGACTTTTCTTACTACAATATCATTACCTCAAAGCAATTCATAGAATGGAGTGGAGTGGAATGGAATAGAATAGAATAGAAATAGAATGGAATGGAATTGGAATTGGAATTGGAATTGGAATTGGAATAGAAATGGAGTGGAATAGAATAGAATAGAATAGAATAGAATAGAATAGAATAGAATAGAATAGAATAGAATAGAATAGAATAGATTGAGTGGAATAGAATGGAATGGAATAGAATAGAATAGAATAGAAAATATGGAATGGAATGGAATGGAATGGAATGGAATAGAATAGAATAGAATAGAATAGAATAGATTGAGTGGAATAGAATAGAATAGAATAGAATAGAATAGAATAGAATAGAATAGAATAGAATAGAATAGATTGAGTGGAATAGAATGGAATGGAATGGAATGGAATAGAACAGAACAGAACAGAACAGAACAGAACAGAACAGAACAGAACAGAACAGAACAGAACAGATAGATAGATAAATAGATAGATATATAGATAATCCTCAATAACTGGGAGTTCTAAACCAAGTTTAGACTAGACTAGACTAGAACAGAACAGAACAGAATAGAATTCTTTATTGGCCAAGTGTGATTAGATACACAAGGCATTTGTCTCTAGTCCATAAGCTCTCCATTGCCCTTAAATGTCAAATTTTTCTTCTTATAGCTTCCCAAGAGATGGCCTTCATATAATAGTACTAGCAATAGCACTTGGACTTTTATACCATGTCACAGTGCTTTGCAGCCCTCTCTAAGCGGTTTACAGAGTCAGCCTCTTGCCCCCAACAATCTGGGTCCTCATTTTACCCACCTCGGAAGGATGGGAAGGCTGAGTCAACCTTGAGCTGGTCGGGATCGAACTCCTGACAGCGGGCAGAGTTTAGCCTGCCATGTTGCATTCCAACCACTGCGCTGCCACGGCGCCTATCTAAACCCTACAGAGCAGAAGGTTCGATCGAATAGAAATAACGGAGCGCTTCCTTCCTGCAACGCACCTTAGGATGTAATCTGGTTCGGGTTCCGTCAGATGGCTTTGATTGGGCATCGCTTGCCACGTGTCAAACGCTCTCGCTTCCCACTGGTCCTCTTTTGGTTGGGCCTGGGCTCTTCTAACCGCCTGCAGGGATTTGCTGCTGACTCTCGCATCTGATTCCATCACCTTCAGTGACTTCTTCTTCCAGTTGATGGGCGTGTACCAAGCCACGGCCTAGAAAAGAGATAGAACAGTCAGAACAGTCCCAGCTCCCCAAACACGACAAACCCTCTGATGTGAACTCAAAAGATTCCGGAAAAATGTTTCTCTCGCAGGCTAACAGGTCCATCCGGCAGGGAGATGAAGAGTTGTCTGCCACATCTATTCATCTCAGCCCCCTGCCTTTTATTCCCAGAGCTAGGGTGGGGCTTCGCTAACAGCGGTGGCTCTTCCGTCCTGAGGACCGGCTCATAGATTTCCACTGCTCGCCTCTCCTCTGCCTTCTGCACATCAAGCACTGGACCCAGCTGTTCCTCTTCTTCCTCATCAGCCACCTCCAGACCTGGGGGCTGTTGACTCTCCATCGGAGGGCTGACGGATGGCCCAGGCTCCGCCTCCGTCTCTCTCTCTCTGCCAGCTCCATTCCCTCTTTCCCCTCGGAGCCCTCAGGTTGCCTTGATGCTGACCCCGACTCCCACGCCTCCTCCGGCTGCTGGAGGGCCTGGCGGCCGACAGGCCACAATAAGAACCTCAATTTTTCTAGGAAGGCCAAGCTGCTATCTGGAAGACATACCTAAAATTTTATTTCTAAGACAAAGAATAAAAAAAAGAGAGTATTCGGTGACCCATTTCCTACTTGACCCGCATCTCTGCTTGCCTGATTTGAACTGGAGGTTCTCCTCAACTTACAACTTTCTGTTTAGTGACCGTTCGCAGTCAACACGGCGCTGAAAAATGGGACTCATTATCGTTTTTCACACTTACGACCATGGCAGTGTCCCCGAAGCGATCAAAATTCAGACGCTTGGCAATGGACTCATATTTATGACGGCTGCGGTGTCCCGGGCTCACGGATCCCCTCTGGTGACCTTCTGACACGCAAAGTTAACGGGGAAGCCAGATGTGCTTAACAGCCGCCAACATTCACTTAACAACGGTGGCAAGGAAGGTCGTAAGATGGGGTGAAACTCACTTAACAACGGTCTGGCTAAGCAACAGAAATGTTGGGCGGGGAATGCGAAAGAAAAAGTCACCTGCCCGGAAAGATTGCAAAGGATGGTGGTGCATTCAGAGCCTGATTGAAACCTGTCCAGCTCCTTCCAGAGATAATCCGAGGGAGGATTGTGAGGCCTCTTAGAATCCCTGGACCAGACCTGAAAAATACAACACAACCGGCAGCCATTAAGCCTCACCTCAAGGCCCTTCCTGGACCTTTCCATAGGAAGAGGAGGCACAGTCTTAAAAACAGCCGAGTTTCCTTTCTTTCTTTCTTTCTTTCTTTCTTTCTTTCTTTCTTTCTTTCTTTCTTCCTTCCTTCCTTCCTTCCTTCCTTCCTTCCCTTCCTTCCTTCCTTTTTTCTTTCTTTCTCTTTCTTTCTTTCCCTCCCTCTTTCCTTCTTCCTTCAATCCTCCCTCCCTCCCTCCCTTCTTTCTTTTTCTTTTTCTTTTTCTTTCTTTATTTCCCTCCCTCCGTCTGTCTGTCTGTCTCTCTCTCTCTCTCTTTCTTTCTTTCTTTTTCTCCTTTCCTCTCCTCTCCTCCTTCTGTTATTGATCCTTTCCTTTCCTTTCCTTTCCTTTCCTTTCCTTTCCTTTCCTTTCCTTTCCCATCTATTTACTTCCTTTCCTTTCCTTTCCTTTCCTTTCCTTTCCTTTCCTTTCCTTTCCTTTCCTTTCCTTTCCTTTCCTTTCCTTTCCTTTCCTGTTCCCCTTCCCCTCTCATCTCTTCTACTTCCCCTCCCTTCTCTCGCCTCTCTTCTCCCCTCCCCTCCTCTCCTCTCCCCTCCCCTCCCCTCCCCTTGTCTTTCCACTCCCCTCCCCTCCCATTTCTCCTCTCTCTCTTTCTCTCCTCTCCTCTCCTTTTCTTTCCTGGCACTGACTGGGGATTTTCTATGTACTTTAAATCTTGCACATCACGTCAGAAAACCTGGATGTCACTTTCAGCAACCCTGATCAGTGGGACACCCTCTCCCCCAGGAGCCGCAAAAAAACGGTTGCGCATCCCTGCTCTAAAACATCTTCACCCCATGGGAAGATTCTGCTTGGACTCTCAGCAATTCCTTGCAGATGTCCAAGTGTTACAAGCCTTCGCAACTTTTCAGCGATCTGAAATATTTTTAGAGCAATATTTGGTGTCAACAATGAGAAGCACCAGATTTGCTTAAAGTAATAAGGGATTTTGAGGGGGTTTTTTTTGGGCTCTATAATTGGTCCTAATGACTAGCCTTAATGACGAGGCCAGATGGTTAGATCATTAATGTAAAAAGCATAACTATAATATCTGGAAGATGAACCAGGGAACTGACTTATTTTCTTGTCGATTTGAAATTTTGCTGCTTATCCAAGTAGCTTCTTCTGTCCGAACAAGCTGGTTAAATGGAGTGTAGAAAGTTAGCACCCACCCATCTCCTAGGAGAATGAACTATTTTGAGAAATATTAAAAAGGCAGAATATTATATTTCCCTAAATGAAAAATGGAGAAACATGCTTCTTTTTTTAAGAGGCAGGAAGCAGACTCACTCTTAATAGCTCCCACCTTTTCTTAATAGCCCTCAGCAGATGCCAGCACTTTAGAGATAAAGAGATAGATAGCTCTATCCATAGGCAAAGCAAATACTGCAGGCAGAAATCCATTCGAGGCAGGATATTTTGAAATTCCCTGCAGCGAAGTCTGAACAAAGCCAAACCAGGACAAAGCCATGATTAAGCCATAATAGGAATTGCGCAACACCCTTTCAGAACACAAGCCACTTCATTGCATCATCTCAGCAAATGTCAACCACACCTGGGAGCTCAGGCAACCTATAGAGCCAGCTATGACCCCTACATAACCTCTACAGCAGCCAATAGAACACATGTTCTTGCCCAGGAACAGGAAGCTCAAGTGCAAAGCCCAAGAGAAGGTATAAAAAAACCCCACTCTCAACTCAATGTGGTCAGCTGTACCAGAACCACAAACATGTGGTCCTGTCCATCAACAAATGGACCCTCTTTCAAATTAGCCTCCAGCCTCCATTTTGTCTTCTTTCTCCCGGCTTGGAACTGAACCAGGGGTGGATATTTCTTCGCACAGGAGTCTGTGTAGGCAGAGAGTTGATGGAATGTGCCAACTCTTAACATTGTTGTTGTTGTGTTACTGACCCAATGACAGGCCACAACAAGAAAATAAGTCCCGTTGCATGACTCAACTTCCAGATCATTCTACTTGGTTGATTGACAACCTTCATCGACACCACAATAATATTTCATTCTGAGCACTTTCTAAGTGGCGCAACTATTTTTATCAGCATGGTGTGAGCAGTGTGGGTTTCAATTTTTTTTTTACTACCGGTTATGTGGGCGTGGCTTGGTGGGCATGGCATGGCATGGCATGGCTTGGTGGGCGTGGCTTGGTGGGCGTGGCAATGGAAGGATACTGTAAAATCTCCATTCCCTCCCCACTCCAGGGGAAAGATACGACAAAATCTCCATTCCAACCCCACTTCAGGGGAAGGTTACTGCAAAATCCCCATTCCCACCCCATCAGCTGGGATTCGGGAGGCAGAGAATAGATGGCCAGCCAGAGGTGATATTTACCGGTTCTCCAAACTACTCAAAATTTCTGCTACTGGTTCTCTGAACTTTCTGAATACCATTTCTGGGTGTGAGGGAAGGAAGGCAACTTATGATCACACTAGAGAGTGAGATTGTGCAGTTGTGGCCAGTGCCTTAATTTTTTGGGGACTCCCTGAAGGAAGAAGGAAAGGAAGAAAAACATGGATCCTGGCGCAACTTGACAGCATATTTAATATTCCATTCTACCGAGCAGAGAATTGTGCATTCCAGTAGTACTGTGTCTCCAACCGTTTTCATATTTCACTCACCGTCACACAGGATTTCGGCTTCATTCTGATGTTGGGGGGGAATCTAAAAATGGCTGCTGGGTGGCCATTAATATTCTGCTGAAGAGTATAATCTCCGATGCTTTCTTCTTTATCAGAGGAATTATTAATTATCTTCACATAATGGCCACTAAAATGAACTTCAGTAATTTTAAGATTCCCAACACTATTAAAAAAAAAGAAAGAACAAAACTCGGTTAGACAACCCAGCCTTATTGGGGATTGTCTGTCTGTCTGTCTGTCTGTCTGTCTGTCTGTCTGTCTGTCTGTCTGTCTGTCTGTCTATCTATCTATCTATCTATCTATCTATCTATCTACCTATCATCTATATCTATCTATCTATCTATCTATCTATCTATCTATCTATCTATCTATCTATCTATCTATCTATCTATCTATCTATCTCTATCTATCTATCTATCTATCTATCTATCTATCTATCTATCTATCTATCTATCTATCTATCTATCATCTATCTATCTCTATCTATCCATATAACTCTATCTATCTATCTATCTATCTATCTATCTATCTATCTATCTATCTATCTATCATCTATATCTATCTATCATCTATATCTATCTATCTATCTATCTATCTATCTATCTATCTATCTATCTATCTATCTATCTATCTATCTATCTATCTATCTATCCATCTCTATCTCTAACTATCTATCATCTCTCTCTCTCTCTTTCTCTCTCTCTCTCTCTCTCTCTCTCTCTCATCTCTCCCCCCTCTCTCATCTACATCTATCAACCCATCTATTTTTAATGACTCTGTTAGTCCCTTGCAGCGGGGTGGAGTTGGGACGACTGAATGGAGTTGAGCATTTACTGGCCAGATTCCCTTCCTGACACCTATGATGTGCTCACAGCAGACAATTACTCATTGCACCCAGAGAGAGAAATATCTGCCTCTACCGAGGATCGAATTCATAGCCTCCTGATTGTGAGGTCTCACCTCTAGACCACCACACCGCTCACTGGGATTATCTATTCAATCATAAAAAAAGCAAAATCCACCCAACCACCGAATCTGGTGGCTATCCAGATTTTTGCAGTTCGGATTTGGGAACTCAGGTTTACTGTCAAAGAATTTTAAACTGAGTAGGCATCTCATTCACCTTATGCTTCCATCCCACCATGAAGCTTGGAAGGAACCTCCATTCTGAAGGTCAGACATTTGAATTTCTAAGCTTTCTCCCAACCTTCTCACCTTTATGGTTTTCCTCTGTATGTCCCCCAGATCACATTGCCAAAATAAAGGGGATTACATAGGTTTTTGGGTTGTTTTTTTTTTAAAAAAGAAGAGCAGTATTCCAAAACTACCTGGATGATGATGAGCTGTAGTAGTCGGTTGGAATTTGAGACCGTCTGGTTTTCTCCATCAGTTCGTTGTTGCTCTTCTTAGTGTCACCAAACAATGTTGTCATATAATCCTGACCTTTTCCAAGTTCTTCGTTGTCAGGGGCGTCAGAGCAAGAAAGATACTGTGGTTGTGGTAGAGTGGAGCTGGGGGTGGGAGCAGCTAAACCAAAGTGAATGAATGAATGAGTGAATGAATGGATGGATGGATGGATGGATGGATGGATGGATACTAATCAAGGAGAGATCCAACCTTGAGCTAAGGAGAAACTTCCTAGCAGTGAGAACTATCAACCAATGGAACAGAAGTTGCCTTCAGAAGTTGTGGGGGCTCCGTCGCTGGAGGTTTTTAAAGAAGAGATTGGACAACCATTTGTCTGGAATGGTGTAGGGTCTCCTGCTTCAGCAGGGGGTTGGACTAGAAGACCTCCAAAGTCCCTTCCAACTCTGCTATTCTGTATTCTACTCTGGACAAGACATGATGAATGTAAGATCATTAGAAATCCAATCTAGAACTAAGGAGAAACTTCCTGTCAGTGAGAACAATTAACCAGTGGAACAACTTGCCACCAGAAGTTATGGTTGTTCCAACACTGGAGGTTATTACGAAGAGATTGGACAACCATTTGCCTGGAATGGTATAAGGTCTCCTGCTGGAGCAGGGGCTGGACTAGAAGACCTCCAAGGTCCCTTCCAACTCTGTTATTCTGAATGAATGAGTGAATGAATGAATGAACAGACGTGTGAAGGCTTAGGGATTAAAACAACTATTTAAAATATAAAAAGGGAAGGTAACTTTTTTGGAATTATGGGGAACAAATGACTCAATCTTCCCTTTGCTGCCAACATTAAAGTGCACGGTATTTTCTGAGCATCTTTTAAAAGTTATGGCCATGAAACGAGGCACAGCTGGTAAAATGAATGCTTTCCTAGTGACCTAATTTATTACCTTGCTAGAATTACCTACGGTGGGTCATCATAAGAACCATCAGCGAAATAGCTGTTACTCTGGATGTCTGGATAATGTGTTTTCAGCCAGGAGCCACTAAAGGTTTTCCCAAACTTTTTTTCCACCTACAGAAGGTTCTATTACTGTATATCCTAAGAGAAGTCCTAATTTTCCCCTCCCTTCATTCATACTTTAGTAACAATCGAGGGGAGGTGGGGGGGGGGCTGCATCTGTCTAGGTAATGATTAGGAGATCTGTCCTGTACAAAACAACCAATTGGCTGCAGTATTTTTGTAGAAAGTAACACCCAGAAGAGAGATGTCTATGGCGTTATTTAGTCATCCAGGTCAGCGGTGAAATCTTCCCTGGTTTGCCACCGGTTCTCCGCCCGCATATATGCAGTACGCACCAAACACACGCTTCATGAGGAAAAAGGAGACTTGGGAAGGTAAGTAGAACAGCGAGGGGGGGAACGGCTGTGCCGTGCAATTTAGATTCACTAGAAAGCAGGATTTCCTGCTTTCTAGTGGTTTTAAATCGCGCAGCACAGCTGATCGTTGGAAATACCGGTTCAGAGGAACCATTAGCTTCTTTTTTAATACCGGCTCGCCCGAACCAGTAGTTTTTATCACTACCAGTTTGCCTGAACCGGTGCGAACCGGTAGGATTTCATTGCTGATCCAGGTCATGGTTATCCCCAAAGGCGCTTTTTCAAAAGGCAACTGGCCTTTTTTTGTTTTTTTCCTCGAAGACGTTTCACTTCTCATCCAAGAAACTTCTGAAGAACTGAAGAAGCTTCTTGGATGAGACGAGAAACATCTTCAAGGAAAAAAGACAAAAGAAAGTCCAGTTGCCTTTTGAAAACGTGCCTTTGGGACACCCAAAAGAGAGCCAGTTTGATGTAGCGGTGAACGCGTCACACTAAAAACCAGGAGACAGTAAGTTCTAGTCTTGTCTTAAGCACAAAGCCAAACTGGGTGACCTTGGGCCAGTCGCGCTCTCTCAGCCCTGGGAAAGAGGCAATGGCAAAACCACTTCTCTAAATCTTGCCAAGACAATAGATTAATCAGCAGGACTAAACACTGACTGGAAGGTCAAATAAAATAAAACAAAAATAGAAAACCGAAATCTCCCCCACATACGTTCTAGATGTTGGAGTTTTTGAAGAAGTTCTAGGTCAGTGATGGCGAAACATCATCACACAGAAACATTGCATGCATGAGCGCTCGTCAGGAACACACTCGGGAAAAAACGAACTTCCGGGTTCTAGCATGCATGCGTGCCTGACGATCAGCTGGCCAACGCGCATGCGCAGACTGGTTTTCGGCACTGTCGTGTCCCACTCCTCCTCCGACGGCCGGGTCGAGGAAGTCTGTATCAAGCGTGGCCACGAAGCCTCTGCAGCTTTGCCAAATTCCTTTCAGAGTTCTCAGGGCAGGCAGGAATCCAAGGTGTGACTTCAGCAACCAGATGAGACTTTGCCAGACTCAAGGAATGCCAAAAAGCAGATCCTTTATATAGGCCATGGGGTGTGGCTCCATGACTCAGCACTTCTCCAGGCCTGCCCCTCCCTTCCTTTTGCTGACGTCGCCTCTCCATTCTCCGGAAGCGGGGATCCGTCCACTGTGTCTTTCCATCCTCCTGGTCTGCTGCCGGCAATTCTAGCACGTGGCTGGCTTCGTGCTCACATGCTGTAGGAGGGAGGTTTGTTTGCTCATTCTGTCCGGGCATGGTGCCAGGGCTGGGGGCTGGAGGCATGCCAGGCCATTCTTCTTCATTATCAGACTCTGAATCGGATAGCAGGAGATGGGAGGGGCCCGGCTGCGGAGAGGAGGGCGGGCGAGGCACAATAGGCACTGCCGCGCAAGTGAAGGGAATGGCGCTCCAGAAAACCTGAACTTCTCGGTTCTGGTTGTACATGCACACCTGACAAACAGCTGGCTGGCATGCATGCGGACACCGGTTTTTGGCACTGCCACGCATGCAAAGGACAGCTGATCGCTGATCGCGCATGCGTGCCAGAAACCCAGAAGACAAACAGGCAAGGCCGCACATGCCGGGCAACATGGCTTCGCATGCCCCTTTGGGCACACGTGCTATAGATTTGCCAGCACGGTTCTAGGTTGATGCCTTAACCAAGACACCAAACTGGCTCTCTCCATCTGGACTTAATCCCCTGAATTTTTAAAATATCCCTTTTAATTCTTTGGTCCAATTCTTCCAGTTTTCATGGACTGTTTTAGCTGATGTTCACAGGAATTGACCAAGAACTCAGCTGGGCCAAACTTGGAACACAGCTGGTCTAAAACAACAACAACAAAAACAACAAGAACAATCTCTGAATGCATTTAAAAATATATACTTCCTGGTCCCAAGTATAGACTTACCTAAAGATTTGTCCACCGTCACGAGAGAAGATATAGGGAATCGGACCATCCTAGACGAAGATCTGCCACGAAGAAGAGTGACCGTGGACGTGGACTCTGTGAACCGGGAAAATACGAATTTCTCGGAAGGCTTGGCAGTGATGCTGGTTTTAGACTCTGAAATATGCTGGAAATGGACTGGAGCAGTGGGCAGCTGATAGAGCGCTGGCTCATTTCTGCAACGGACATTGAAAATCAACCCGTCAGGCGTGAGCACATCAGATCCGTACACAAAGAGTTCAATTACCTACTTTATTGCTTAAGCCCAAAATACAGGAATCTTCCCAGACTGAGGATATCCAGAAGAGTGAAACAAGTTTTCAACGGCATTCAAGGGCAATCAAACTTTGCTCTCTTGTGCCTTCATAACTCTGGAAAGCAAGTCAGTCAATTTGGGAAGATCCACTGTAACTTCAAACAGTCACTAAGAAAATGGTCATAAGTCGGGGACTATCTGTATGCCAGTGACTTGGGATACAGGTAGTCAAGTCAACTTAAATTGGAGCAGTGGGCAACTGATAGGTGGTTCGGTTCTGTAATGGACATTGAAAATCAATCCTTCCCTCGTGAACAAATCAGAAGTATACATGAAAAGGTCAATTAGCTACTTTATTGCTTAAGCCCATAATACAGGAATCTTCCCTGACTGAGGATATCCAGAAGAGTGAAACAAGGTTTCAACGGCATTCAAGGGCAGTCAAACTTTGCTCTCTTGTGCCCTCATAACTCTGGAAAGTAACTAAGTCACTTTGAGAAGATCCACCGAAACTTCAAAGAGTCACTAAGAAAATGGTCATAAGTCGGGGACTATCTGTATGCCAGTGACTTGGGATACAGGTAGTCAAGTCAACCTACAATCACAATTTAGCCCCAAATTTACGTTGCTCAGTGAGAAATTTGTTCAGTGACTTTTGCTCCGTTCTACGACTTTCCTTGCCAACTTTGTTAAGTGAATCGCTGAGGTTGTTAAATGAATGACACGGTTGTTAAGTGAATCTGGCTCCCCGACTGAAGGTCACAAAAGTGGAATCACATGACCCCGGGACACTGCAACCGTCATAAGGGGTTCTGTGGCTCAGGCTGCTAAGACAGTCTGTTATTTTTATTTTTTATTTTTTTTTATTCAAAAAGTTTTACAAAATTTTTCCCCCCCTTTCCCCCCCTCCTCCCCCCTCCCTTCGCAACCCCCCTCCCGACTTCCCGGAACGAGCACAAGGTATAGTTAAAAATAAAACAAACATATGCTAAAAAATTTTCATCCCAACTTAATTATACCCCTACAATCATCAATTCCTAACTTCCCCCAAAAGCAATCAAAAATAATACATCATAATCATTCAAAAACAGTCTGATAACTCTTAGTCTGATATCTACGTTGAATATAGTCAATCCATTTTTTCCATTCCTTTAAGTATCTTTCTTGCGTATTGTCTTTCAAAAAGGCTGATATCTTCGCCATCTCAGCCAAATTGGCAACTTTCAATATCCATTCTTGTATTGTTGGTACTTCTTTTTTCTTCCAATATTGTCCTATTAGTAATCTTGCTGCAGTTATTAGATTTAAAATCAATTTAGTCTCAATTACTGTACAATCCGTAATAATTCCCAACAAGAAAAATTGCGGCAGGAACTTTATCTTCTTTTTCAGAACATTTTGTAAAATCCACCAAATTTTTATCCAAAAGGCCTTTATGTCCTTACAAGTCCACCAAATGTGAAAATATGTAGCGTCATCACAATTACATCTCCAACATTTTGCTTGCATTTCTGGATACATACACGATAATTTTTTAGGATCTAGATGCCATCTATAAAACATTTTATAAAAATTTTCCTCAGATTCTGTGCCTGCGTGAATTTAACATTTCTAACCCAAATTTTTCCCACGTTTCCAATAATATTGGCTCCTGAAAATTTTGTGCCCACTTTATCATACAGTCCTTTACCAAGTCCCTTTCAGAATCTATTTCAAGTAACACATTATACAATCTCTTTATATGCTCCTGAGACTGATTTCTAATTTGCTTTACCAAATTTTCCCTCGTTCTGCTCTATACCAATTTTCTGATCTCCTTCCATCTAGCATGTAATTGCTCATATTGAAACCAAGTATAATTTTTCCTTCCTCTCTTAATACTTGCAGAGATTTTAACTGCAAATTACCTCTTTCAGTATACAAAAGATCTTTATATGTAATCATTTCCTGATTCTGTTCTATGTTTATATTTTCTACTGTATGTCTAGGACATGCCCATATAGGAACCTTAAAATTTAGTTTATAAGAGTTTATTTTCCAAACACGCAGAAGGGCATTTCTTAGCACATGATTTTTAAAGGCCTTATCCACTTTTTGTCATAAATTAAATATGCATGCCATCCATATAACAAATCATAACCTTCTATATTCAAAATTCTGTCCTCTGTTAAATTAAACCAATCACTTATTGCAGAGAGAGCAGCTGCTTCATAATATAATTTAAAATTAGGCATTTTTAAACCTCCCCTTTCCCGAGAATCTTGAATTATTTTCATTTTAACCCTAGCTTTTTTACCTTCCCATATAAATTTATTAATTCCCTTCTGCCATTCCTCAAGATTCTTATCTTTCTTAATTATTGGTATCATCTGAAAGAGGAATAAAAATCTAGGTAAAACATTCATTTTAATAGCAGCAATTCTCCCCAGCAAAGATAATTGCAATTTTTTCCAAACAATCAACTCCTTCTGAACTTTTTGCCATAAAACCTCATAGTTATTCTTATACAATTTCACATTTGATGAGTGCAAGCGGACGATTATTGGATTGCAAGTATTTTTGATTTCCTGACTTCTACTTTCTAAAAAAGAGAATTTTTTTTTCTTTGTTCTAATTGACTCTTAAAGATGGCGCCTGAACGGGAGTGAAAATGACGAATGGAATTTTAAACAGTCTGTGCAACTAAGAAGATAAGAAATGTTATGTGTGGATTTTAATGAAGTGAACTGAGCTCTCCTATACTTAAAGGGGAAAAGAGAAGTTTCTAGACTTATATTTTGTGAATTTTAAAACTGAAATGGCTACTAAACCACCTAAGATTGGGGGCAGAAGGGGTTCTGAACCAGCTTTAGAAGATCTGATTAAAGAGCAAGGGAAAGTGTCTGAAGAAAGGTTTAAGGAGATTATGGATAATAATGAGAAAATAAGAGAAGAAATAAAAGAGAATAATAAAAAAATAAGAGAAGATATCTTAATGGCTTTTCAAGGTTTGGCAAAAAGACTGGAGGTGGTGGAGGAGGAGGTGCAAGAAATTGTTCAGTCAAATCAACAAATAGAAAATAGAATGGGGAATGCAAATCAAATTGGATAAAATGAAGATCAAGTGGTGGTGATGCAGAATAGAATGATGGAAGAAGCTCTGAGAATTAGAGGTTTGAATGAGGTCAAAGGGGAAGATTTAAAAAAAATTTTATCAGAAGCTCTGGCTGAATTTATTGAACTTGATCCACAAGAGGTTGCTTATCAAATTGACAAAATTTTATAGAGTTAATTCTTGGATTGCTAGGCAAAAGAAACTTCCTAGAGACATTGTGGTTTATTTTTGAAAAGAACAGTGAGGAATCAAATTTTGCAAGTTGCTTTTCAGAAAAACTTGAAAATAGGGAACAGGAGTTGAAGGTTTTGAAAGAGATTCCTCCCAAGATGTTAAGGGATAGAAAGGACTTTACATTTTTACACAAGAACTTAAGAAATACCAGATTCAATTTAGATGGGAGGTTCCAGTTGGCTTGACAGTGTATTATCAGGAAGAAGATATCGTATTGACACAGTGCTTAAGGCCAAAGATTTTCTTTCTACAGTGCTGAAATTTGAAATAGAAATAATAGAAAAAGAATTCAAGAGACCCAAATGGGTGTGGAAGCTGAGGTGATTCCAGTGATGTTACCATCAGAGGAACAACCACAAGAACAAAGACTGACGAGGGGAGCCCTTAAGCGTAAAGAAAAGGAGCAACAAACTCAAAGTAAAGTTCAGGACTCTGCTACAGAAGCGGTGGAGGAGCACGGCCGAAGATACGGGAGGACGATCTTCAGTTGATTGCCCAAAGGCTTCAGCAGCCCAGTAATGGCAAATAAAATCTTGACTTGGAATGTCAATGGTTTGAACTCAGCTCAGAAGAGAAGAAAAATATTTCATTATTTGAAACAATTAAAATGATGTTATTTGCTTACAAGAAACGCATATTAAATTATCAGATCAAAAGTACCTAATAAACTCAAAGTTAGGTAAACATTTTGTTGCTTCAGCTTTGGAGAAAAACATGGCATAGTGGTTTATTTGAGAAAAGATATACCAGCCAAGTTAATAGAGGCAGATATTTATGGAAGATATATTGCTATTGAACTTACAATAGAAACAAAAGGACTCTCTTGCTTGGTATATATGCACCCAATCAGCAACAAGAAAAATTTTATAGAATGTTATATGATAAGTTGA
Source organism: Ahaetulla prasina (assembly GCF_028640845.1). NCBI lineage: Eukaryota > Metazoa > Chordata > Lepidosauria > Squamata > Colubridae > Ahaetulla > Ahaetulla prasina. The sequence goes on from NC_080545.1 coordinate 3,092,509, forward strand.
TCTATGGGATTATAAATCGTGTATTATATTGGGAGATTGGAATGGAGTAATAGATACACGAAAGGACAAGAGAATTTCTTCCAAGAAGATACCTGCACATGCAAAGCTGCCTAAATCCTTTTTTGATATGATAGAAGATTTTGAGTTAAGAGATGTATGGAGACTGCGGAATTTGGAGGAAAGAGACTATACTTTTTCTCTGATAGGCATCAATCCTTCTCACGTATTGATTTTATTTTAATTTCTAATGATTTGCTTTTTAGGGTGAAGAAAACTAAGATATTTCCAAGATGTTTGTCTGATCATAGTCCTGTTTGGATGGAATTGCAATATGGAAAAGAGGGTAGAAGAACTTGGAGATTAAATGAAAATTTGTTTAGATATCAGGATAATGTAAATCAATGTAAAAAGCAGATGAAAGAATTTTTTGATTATAATTTGAATAATGAAACATCGATAGAAATGGTTTGGGACTGCAGTAAAGCTTTTATGAGAGGTGTATTAATATATCTTAATAATAGACAGAGAAATAAGCAACAAAGACAGCGTAGGTATTTAGAAGAGGAAATTTATAAGAAACAACAATTATTAATACATAACCCACATGATCAAAAACTTAAAGATGCAATAAAGTTACTACAGAATCAATTTAATATGATAATGGCTGATCAGGTGGCAACAAATATACAATATGCCAAACATAATACTTTTGTAATGCAAATAGACCTGGTAGGTGGTTAGCATACACTTTAAGGAAAAGACAAAACAACGTACTATAGAAAAATAGAATACAAAGGTAAAGAGAGATATCAACAGGATAAAATTAAAAAAGCTTTTTTAGAATATTATACAAATTTATATCTTAAAGATAATATATTGAATAGGGATATTGATAAATATTTGAAGGAATATAAGGTTAAAAATTTAACTTTAGAACAAACGGATGAATTGAATCGCCTATAACCTCGGAAGAAATTATTTTGGTAATTAAACAATTAAAATGGGAAAACTCCTGGTACGGATGGGCTTACAGTTAGTTATTATAGGAATTTACAGGATGAGATGTTAGGTCCACTTAAGGAATTATTTAATCAGATACAACTAGGAGGGGAATTCTCATGGAGAACCTCTTTATTTCATTGATACCAAAAGAGGAACAGGATTGTTCTAAACCTGGGAATTATAGGCCAATCTCACTTTTAAATAATGATTATAAGATTTTGTTAAAATAATAGCTAATAGATTAATGTTGATTCTGCAGCGAAGAATTCATAATGATCAATCTGGATTTATAAAAGGGAGACAGATGAGGAATAATGTTAGGCAGATTGTTAATTTACTGGAGTACTTAGAAAAGAAAAATTTTATTCCAGCAGCATTTATTTTTCTCGATGCAGAGAAAGCTTTTGATCGATTGCATTGGGATTTTTTATTTAAATTAATAGAAAAGATGCAATTTGGAGATGGTTTTTTAAGAATAATTAGGGCAATTTATGGAGAGCAAACAGCACAGATTATAATCAATGGTAGCTTAACAGAACCTTTTAAGATTGCGAAAGGAACAAGACAGGGATGTCCTTTATCACCATTATTGTTTATTTTAACTCTAGAACCATTATTGGATAAAATACGAGAAGTAAAGGAGATAGAGGGAATTAGAGTTAGACAGTATGAATATAAGTTAAGAGCTTTTGCAGATGATTTGGTGATTACTTTAACAAACCCTATAAATTCTAGTAAATCTTTGTTGGAAATAATTGATCAATATGGGAATGTCTCAGGGTTTAAGGTAAATCAGAAAAAGACAAAAGTGATAATAAAAAATATGGCCAGACAACAGAAAGAAAAACTAGAGGAAGTAACAGGATTTGAAATTGTAAAGAAGGTTAAGTATTTAGGGGTTTATAAGACAGTCTGTTATTAACACAGCTGCTTGCAATTACTGCAGGTTCAAGTCCCACCAGGCCCAAGGTTGACTCAGCCTTCCATCCTTTATAAGGTAGGTAAAATGAGGACCCAGATTGTTGGGGGCAATAAGTTGACTTTGTATATAATATACAAATGGATGAAGACTATTGCTTGACACAGTGTAAGCCGCCCTGAGTCTTCGGAGAAGGGCGGGATATAAATGCAAATAATAATAATAATAATAATAATAAAAAATACTAGTCAGTCGCCACACGTCTGATCATGTGACCCTGGGGATGCCGCAAAGTTCCTAAGCATGAAAAATGGTCATAAATCACTTTTTTTGGTCCCGTTGTAACTTCGAACAGTCAGTAAGCGAACTATTGTAAATCGGGGATTACCTGTACTTATTCGTCATTGCCAAATTCTCATCTTGTGTAGCTGGTACAGTGTTAAGGATTGTTAAATAGAGAAGAAGCACTTTGTGGCTATGTGGATTTTTTTTTTTTTTTAAAGTAAATGTTTTCCTTCTGAAGCGCACAACTATCATTCACTTTTCGTCCTGGCTTACTAGAGGCTGTTAGCAACAAACCAAAATCGTGGGTTGTAGGCACAGATTTATAGAGGCTCTATTTTGCTCATGTTTATACATAAACGTATCATCAGCAAACAGTAAGGTAGGCTGGGAGCAAAGGTTTTATTTAACAGAGACCTGAAAGGAATTCAAATGATTAGACAGGCGAGAGAGAAAATTGCACATTTAAGTTCATGCATGAATGGCTTTTGTCGGTCTCAATCCCGCTGAGATGTGTCATCAATGTGCATTTGAAATCACTTCTTCTTGGAGATATTTATCATTTTTAAACATGCTGTGCAAATATCAACATGTATAGCTCCCTTGACAAGTGATAAAAGAGGAAGAGGAAGAGAAGGAGAAGGGGGAGGAGGAGGAGGAGGAGGAGGAGAAAGAGAAGAGGAAGAGGAGGAGGAAGAAGCAGCAGAAGCAGCAGAAGAGGAAGAGGAAGAAGAAGGAGGAGGAGGAGGAGGAAAGGAAAGAGGGAGGAGGAAGATGATGAAGAAGAATAAGAAAGGGAGGAGGAGGAGGAAGATGAAAAGGAAGATGATGATGAAGAAGAAGAAGTAGAGGAGGAGGAGGAGGAGGAGGAAGTGGAAGAACAAGAAGAAGGGGAGGAGGAAGAGGAAAAGGAAGATGATGAAGAAGAGGAAGTGGAAGTGGAAGTGGAAGGAGGAAGAAGAAGAAGGGGAGGAGGAGGAGGAAGAAGATAAAGAGGAAGATGATGATGATGAAGAGGAAGAAGAGGAGGAGGAGGAAGTGGAAGTGGAAGCAGCAGCAGAAGAAAAAGGAGGAGGAGGAGGAGGAGGATGGGAGGAGGATGAGGAGGAAGATGAAAAGGAAGATGATGATGAAGAAGAAAAGAGGAGGAGGAGGAAGTGGAAGAACAAGAAGAAGGGGAGCGGGAGGAGGAGGAGGAAGAGCAAAAGGAAGATGAAGAAGAAGAGGAAGTGGAAGTGGAAGGAGGAAGAAGAAGAAGAAGGGGAGGAGGAGGAGGAAGATGAAGATAAAGAGGAAGATGATGATGATGAAGAAGAGGAGGAGGAGGAAGTGGAAGTGGAAGTGGAAGCAGAAGAAGAAGAAGGAGGAGGAGGGGTGGAGGAGGAAGATGAAGATGATGAAGAAGAAGAGGAGGAGGAGGAAGTGGAAGTGGAAGCGGAAGAATAAGAAGAATAGAAATAATAGAAATAGAAACAACAATGGGCTAAGATTTATAACAGTGTAATGTCAACCGCTTTAATCTAGATTGCAGAAAATATGACTTCTGTAACAGAATCATCAGTGCTTGGAACACTTTACCTGACTGTGGTCTCTTCCCATAATCCTAAAAGCTTCAACCAAAAACTTTCTACTATTGACCTCACCCCATTCCTAAGAGGACCATAAGGGGCGTGCATAAGAGCACAAACGTGCCTACCGTTCCTGTCCTATTGTTTTTCTTTTCTTCTTCCTATATATATATATACATACATACATATATATATATATGTTTTCTGAAGTTTTCGCGGGTGTTTGTATGTAGATCTTTGGTTATTCGGGTTTTCTCCCGCGTAAAATTGGAAGTGTCTTGGCGACGTTTCGACGAAGTTTCATTCGTCATCTTCAGGCTTCAGCTTCGTGCTTCGTGCTATATATATATATATATATATACATACATATTTGTTTTCTGAGGTTTTCACGGGTGTTTGTATATAGGTCTTTGGTTGTTCGGGTTTTCTCACGTAAAATTGGAAGTGTCTTGGTGACGTTGATGAAGTCTCATTTGTCATCTGCAGGCTTCAGCTTCATGCTTCTGGGAAGCTGAAGCCTGAAGATGATGAATGAGACTTTGTCGAAACGTCGCCAAGACACTTCCAATTTTATGTGGGAGAAAACCCGAATAACCAAAGACCTACATACAAACACCCGCGAAAACCTCAGAAAACAAATATATATATATATATATATATAAATATATATATATATATATATATATATATATATATATATATATATATATATATATATATATATATATATGCTTATACCTTTATATACTATATAACCTTTCTGTATGATAGTTACATATATTGTTGTGACAAAAATAAATAAATAAAATAAAAGCTTCCAGGTAAGTGCATAGCCTACCCTTTCATGTATCCAAGCGTATTTCTCAGCGAAGTGATTTCCTCTTGCAGACAAGTATTCCTTTCCTGAATAGCTTCCACAGCTTTTAACTTGGAGAGAAGATGGTGCTGTATTTCCTTAAAAAGATAAAATCGATAAATAAATTAAGAAAAAAAAAGGCAGAAGAAAAATTGGACGGAGTTAAAGGCTTCGGTGGTTTTTAAACCGTTTTGACCCGTTTTTCCTGGTCTCAAATAACGTCATTAACACCCCCCCCCCAAAAAAGGAAGAAGAAAAACCAGATGTTGTCCTCCTCGTTCTTTTTACACAAATGTCTCAGCAGTGTAAATGGGGATTGCCGACTCACAATCTCCAAATAGAGGGAGGAATTTCCCTGGGATCGTACGGGAAAGGGTTATGAGGATGACAGTGAAGAAGAACGAAGGAGATAGGGGCTACTTGATCACTTCTGGTCATTCAGTTACATCCAGAAGGTTAGGGGCAGTTCCTCGACTTACAACCTTTCATTTAGCGACCGTCTGAAGTTACACTGACACTCTAAAAACTGGCTTATGACCGTTTTTAAGCTCAGAGAGTACCAAGGACCCCACAGTCCACCTCCTCCTCTTCTCCTCCTCCTCCTCCTCCTCTTCTTCTTCCTCTCTTCTTTTCTCCTCCTCCTCCTCTTCCTCCTCCTCCTTCTCCTGAGAGCACCAAGGACCCTACAGAACTCCTCCTCCCCTCTCCCCTCCTCTTCCTCCTCCTCCTCCTCTTCTTCTTCTTCTCCCCCTCCTCCCTGTCCTCTTGCTCTTCTTCCTCTCTTCTTTTCTCCTCCTCCTCTTCCTCTTCTTCTTCCTCCTCCTGCTCCCCTCCTCCTCCTCTTCTTCTTCTTCTTCTCCTCCTCTTCTACCTCTTCTTACTCTCTTCTTTTCTCCTCCTCCTCCTCTTCCTCTTCCTCTTCCTTCTCCTCCTCCTGCTCCCCTCCTCTTCCTCTTCTTCTTCTCCTCCTCCTCCTCTTCCTCCTCTTCTTCCCCTCTTCTTTTCTCCTCCTCCCCCTCTTCCTCCTCCTCCTCCTCCAGAGAGCACCAAGGACCCCACAGTCCTCCTCCTCCACTCCTCTGCACTTCTAGCACTGATGCTGTTCCCTAGTTGGGTCATGAAACGACTGCAAGAAAAACCACCAAGCTCAGGGACCACCAAGGAGCCCTCATTTCAATCCTGAGCTACAAATAATTCTCTAAAAATACTTATTCACGCAACACCCATAAGGCACCCCGAGCTTCAATCACACATTATTTTAGCTACCATCTTGATTTTTTTTTTCTCCATCTCTCACTCTCCTCCCCATGGACACCCCTGTGAGGAGAGCTTTTCTTCATGGCCTGAGAGAAAGGAAATGATTTTCTCAGGAAACTCCAGTTTTGAACCATGGTTGGGTTCAGATTTCAGGGAGCCTGAGCTATCCACCTCCCGGGAGAACTCCTATTTCTCCTTAACTATCTTACTGTCAAAATGCCCTGCTATTATCTACAACAACAACAACAACAAACCCACATTACATCTCCAATAAGCCATAAAACCTTAATGGGGTCACAGACCTTTTTCCTCGCTGACTTCCCAGTCTTGGGAATGTTTTAAACAGGATTTCAGAAAGAGCTAATTCACTCTCTGACATGCTGATCTATGGGTCCTCCTGACCAGAATGCTTATTTTGCACAACCATCGTTGTTTAATTCATGGGGCAAGTGGCCTTGGTTTTTTTTTTATTATTATTTTGGCAAGACAATGTCTGGCTGAGTTGTGAGACACAAACACCTTTACAAATTCATTCCTCGGTGGCAGCTCTCCATCAATATTCTAATAATTCCTCTCAAACCACCCACCACAATATGTTTTCAACAATTGCAATGAGACGCTAATAATATGTGTTCGGCTTGTTTCAGCTTTGGTACCAAAAACAGTTTCAAAATCTCTTTCGCATCTATCATCTCTCTCTCCTCTCCCCCTCTTCCTCCTCCTCCTCCTCCAGAGAGCACCAAGGACCCCACAGTCCTCCTCCTCCACTCCTCTGCACTTCTAGCACTGATGCTGTTCCCTAGTTGGGTCATGAAACGACTGCAAGAAAAACCACCAAGCTCAGGGACCACCAAGGAGCCCTCATTTCAATCCTGAGCTACAAATAATTCTCTAAAAATACTTATTCACGCAACACCCATAAGGCACCCCGAGCTTCAATCACACATTATTTTAGCTACCATCTTGATTTTTTTTTTCTCCATCTCTCACTCTCCTCCCCATGGACACCCCTGTGAGGAGAGCTTTTCTTCATGGCCTGAGAGAAAGGAAATGATTTTCTCAGGAAACTCCAGTTTTGAACCATGGTTGGGTTCAGATTTCAGGGAGCCTGAGCTATCCACCTCCCGGGAGAACTCCTATTTCTCCTTAACTATCTTACTGTCAAAATGCCCTGCTATTATCTACAACAACAACAACAAACAAACCCACACATTACATCTCCAATAAGCCATAAAAACCTTAATGGGGTCACAGACCTTTTTCCTCGCTGACTTCCCAGTCTTGGGAATGTTTTAAACAGGATTTCAGAAAGAGCTAATTCACTCTCTGACATGCTGATCTATGGGTCCTCCTGACCAGAATGCTTATTTTGCACAACCATCGTTGTTTAATTCATGGGGCAAGTGGCCTTGGTTTTTTTTTTATTATTATTTTGGCAAGACAATGTCTGGCTGAGTTGTGAGACACAAACACCTTTACAAATTCATTCCTCGGTGGCAGCTCTCCATCAATATTCTAATAATTCCTCTCAAACCACCCACCACAATATGTTTTCAACAATTGCAATGAGACGCTAATAATATGTGTTCGGCTTGTTTCAGCTTTGGTACCAAAAACAGTTTCAAAATCTCTTTCGCATCTATCATCTCTCTCTCTCCCTCTCCCTCCCTCCCTCCCTCCTCCCTCATCTATCATCTATCTATATCATCTACCAACTGTCTGTCTATCTATCTATCATCTATCTATCTATCTATCTATCTATCTATCTATCTATCTATCTATCTATCTATCTATCTATCTATCTATCATCTGTCTGTCTATATCTGTCTGTCTGTCTCTCTATTTTTTTATTTTTTTATTTTGTCATAACAGTATATATAAGCATTAACATGAAATAACTATATAATATATAAGCATATATATGAGCTTCTATCTCTCTCTCTCTCTCTCTCTCTCTATCATCTATCATCTGTTTATCTATCATCCATCTATCTGTCTGTCTGTCTGTCTGTCTGTCTATCTATCTATCTGTCTGTCTGTCTGTCTGTCTATATCTGTCTGTCTGTCTCTCTATCTATCTATTTTTTAAAATTTATTTATTTTGTCATAACAGTATATATAAGCATTAACATGAAATAACTATATAATATATAAGCATATATATGAGCTTCTATCTCTATTTCTATCATCTGTTTATCTATCTCATCTATCTCATCTATCTATCTATCTATCTATCTATCTATCTATCTATCTATCTATCTATCTATCTCTATCCTCTTTATCTATCTATCTATCTATCTATCTATCTATCTATCTATCTATCTATCTATCTATCTATCTATCTATCTATCATCTCTCTCTCTCTCTCCATTTCTCTCTCTCATCTATCTACCTACCTATCCGTGTTTGTCTGTCTGTCTGTCTGTCTCTCTCTCTCCTCTCTCTCTCTCTATATATATACATATATATAATCTATTATCTGTTTATCTATATCATCTATCTATCCATCTATCTACCTACCTATCTACCAACCTACCTACCCACCCATCTGTGTCTGTCTGTCTGTCTGTCTGTCTGTCTATCTATCTATCTATCTATCTATCTATCTATCTATCTATCTATCTATCTATCTATCTATCTATTTCCATCCATCCATCCATCCATCCATCCATCCATCCATCCATCCATCCATCATCTCAACAGTCTCAACATCTTTTCTGTAACATGGCGAACAAAACCCTCCCAACCCATGTAAGAAAGCTTTTCTACTCTTAGATAATGCCCAGAATAATCAAACAGGGAGCATTTAGGAGTCATACAATAACTATCTCAAATTCCGGACTATGGAAGTAATATTATTGACCTATAACTTGAGAGGCTTTGTGGACAGAGTAGTGCTCTCTCCTCTATGGAAAATTATAAACATTCAAAAATAACACCCAGAACAATGGATCTAGAAAGCAACGTTTTCCTTTGCTATCAACTGAACGGGACCACGTACCGAGGCTGCAAATATCTTTCAAGGGTGCGTCGAATGTTTTTGGCATATTGTTTGATATTTTTTCCCCTCCCTAAAGTTGGTGGGTGGCCAAATTCTTGCTTAGAATTTGGTAGCTTTCAGGGAAGCTGTATCTCAGGGACTTCATTCTTTAAGACATAAAACAAAAGGAAGGGAGAGAAATGCATGGAAATAAAAGTAAGTATTTTGGTGCGTGTTTTGTTGTCAGGAAGAACCTGCTGCAGGTTACCAAAGCAAGGACAGCTATGAGCACTATAAAAATGCAGAATACAAACAACAACAACAAAAAGAATTTGCAGCTACAGAGAAATGAATCATGCCTGGATCAAAGGAAACACACAATATAGATAACAACCAATGTGAAAGTAATAAAAAAATAATCTTTAAGATAGCTCTGCCAATCGTTTGGTCGGCCACACGGAAGTTGTTTTGACCTATGAGGTGATACAAAAACGTCATCAAAAAAGCACAACAAAGAATGTTCTTTCTGCGCCAACTCAGGAACCTCAAACTGCCCAAGGAGCTGCTGATCCAGTTCTACGGAGGAATTATTGAGTCTGTCATCTGCACCTCCATAACTGTCTGGTTCAGTTCTGCAACCCAGCAAGACAGACACAGACTTCAGAGGATCATTAGAACTGCAGAAAAAACAATGGCTACCAACCTGCCTTCCATTGAGGACCTGTATACTGCACGAATCAAGAAGAGGGCCATGAAAATATTTACAGATCCCTCGCATCCTGGACATAAACTGTTTCAACTCCTACCCTCAAAACGACGCTATAGAGCACTGCACACCAGAACAACTAGACACAAGAACAGCTTTTTCCCAGTACTGGATACAGAGAGGAGGAGGAGGGGGTCAAGCTATTTTCCAAAGCACCTGAAGGCCAGACAAGGAACAATAGATGGAAACTGACCAAGGACAGATTCAGCCTAGAAATGAGGAGGAATTTTCTGACAGTGAGAGCAATCAACCCATGGAACAGAAGTTGCCTTCGGAAGTTGTGGGAGCTACATCACTTGAGACTTTCAAGAAAAGATTGGACTGCCATTTGTCAGAAATGGTGTCGGGTCTCCTGCTTGAGCAGGGGGTTGGACTAGATGACCTATAAGGTCCCTTCCAACTCTGTTAATCTGAATTCTGAATTCATACTGTAATGCAACCCAAGACACTAGTGACAAAGTCCCTATGTAAGTTGTGGAACAATTGCCAATTTATAAATCTCATTTCCTTTGACTGAGATCATGGCTAATTTTAGCAGGATTTGGCCCATTAAGATTTTTTAAGTCTTTTTCTTCTTCTTTCTTTTCTCTTGGGTAGCTAAAAGACACCAGAATATTATCCACCCTGTATCCTCGTACTCCCTATTTATATTAGCATTTTAACATTGTGAACATCTAACTGCAACCCCCTCACATTAAAATTAAAAATGATGTTAACATTATTAACAATTTCCAAGAATTTCTCCATCTAGAATGTTTTAATTTGATTTAAATAGTGCATTATACTTTGACTAGCAGGAAGAACGGTGGAAAAGAATCATGTTTATTCATTACAAGAGAAGGTTGGAAAAGATGGGGAAAGGAGAAAGCAAGTGCTATTTTCCATCTTTTATTCTCTGTAGAGTTGTTACAGTCCATCGTAGAGATAAATTGGAAACAGACGTCTACATCTCCAGAATTTGGAGCGCCCACAACTTCTGGAGGCAAGTCGTTCCACTAAGCGAGACATTCCACAAATGTTAACAGTAACAGAGTTGGAAGGGACCTTGGAGGCCATCTAGTTCAACCCCCTGCTCATGCAGGAGACCTGGAGTAGGGATTCAAACTGCTGAACTGCCGACCTTTCTGTCTCGCTTAGCAACATCAATTTTGGAAAAAACTGAGACGGTGGAACTTGGAAAATTCCCTGAACGAACTCAGCAGGGTTACGAAATCACAGATAATTCCCTGATTCGCACTCGCAGCTTCCCTTACAATACCTGATCGAAATTGGAGCGCTTCGGCTCACGTTTTTTGTGTGTTGTGCGTTTAAAAAGGCTGCAGCATCCAGGTGGGGTTTGTGCGATCGCCATTTCTGATCTCCCCTCGGCTTCCTGCAAGCTAATGAATGGATGACCCCTTAATCAATTTTCTGCTTTTTGCTTCTTTACCTGAAGACATCATATAAAAACAGGGCTAAGAGCAGCGCTGGGCTCTCGCCTTTATTAATTTGCGACCCTCAAGCATTTACTTTTGGAGTTAATGAAAATGGAAAAGGAAGGATTTCTTGAGCCCTGCAAAGCTTTCACAGTCTATTAGGTAAATGCAGGCCCCTAGTTGTGTTTTCCACCCCTTGTTTACATGACTTTTATGCCTGCTGCTTTTAGTGGGAAAAAAGAGGACACTTAACAACCCGGCACCCACCTCATTCAGTCCCCAGGAAATGGCTCCAGACAAAGCACAGAGAACTGAGATGTTGTGATCTGTCGGACACTGGCCCCTCAGGAGGAGGAGGAGGAGGAGGAGGCGTGGGAGTCAGGGTCGGCATCAAGGCAACCTGAGAGCTCCAAGGGGGAAGAGGGAATGGAGCTGGAAGAGAGAGAGAGAGAGAGAGAGAGACAGAGGTGGAGCCTGGGCCGTCCATCAGCCCTCAGATGGAGAGTCAACAGCCCCCAGGTCTGGAGGTGGCTGATGAGGAAGCGGAACAATAGCTGGGCCCAGTGCCTGACGCGTGGATGTACAGAAGGCAGAGGAGAGGAGAACAGTGGAAATCTATGGGACGGTCCTTGGGACAGAAGAGCCATTGCTGCTAGCGAAGCCCCACCCTATCTCTGGGGATAAAAGGCAGAGGACGGAGATGAATAGATGTGGCAGACAACTCTTCATCTCCATGCCGGATGGACTTGTTAGCCTGCGTTGAGAAAGAAACTCAACTGGGCGCTCCTAATAAAGGAATCACTGATTTCACGACAGTGGGTTTGTCGTGTTTGAGGAGCTGGGTCAGAACCCGAGAGTGGAATTTGTTCTCTGAGCTTGTGGGTTGGTTTCCGAACGTTTCGTTACCAGGCTAGGTAACATCTTCAGCGGAGTTTAGGGGAGGTTATGTTCTTCTGCTTATAAGCAGTGGTGGGTTGCCCCCGGTTTGGATCGATTCTATAGAACTGGTAGTAAAACCGCTGGGAGGCTCCGCCCACTGACCCGAACATCATCAAAAGTGACCTGCGCGTGCACAGAAGAGAGCGCGTGGGCACAATGTGAACCGGTAGTAAAGGTAAATAGAACCCACCCCTGCTTATAAGGGCTTCATGTGTTCAGAAGGTCTTGTGATGAGGTCAGGTGTGGGTCACGTCAAGTGAGGGTCTTGTAATGGAACTTGTGGTGGATCAGGTGGGTCACGTCAAGTGAGGGTCTTGTAATGGAACTTGTGGTGGATCAGGTGTGGGTCACATCAGATGAGGATGTTGTGATGGGTTGTGATGGGGAGGTCATGTCACAAGACCCATCCCAATACCTTTACTTGACATGACCCACTCTTGACTCATCGCAAGACCCATCGCAAGACCCTCACCTGATGCGCCTTGACTTATGACCACAATTGAGCCCCAAATTTCTGTTGCTAAGTGGGATATTTGTTAAATGAGTTTAGCCCCGTGTTAGGACCTTTCTTACCCCCCGGTTGTTAAGTGAATCACTACAGTTGCTAAGTTAGTAACCCAGTTGTTAAGTGAACCAGGGCTCCTCATTGACTTTGCTCATCAGAAGGTCGCAAAAGCAGATCGTGTGACCCCGGAACGGGACTCTGCAGCAGTCCTAAATGTGAGTCAGTTTATTTATTTTATTTATTTTATTTATTTGCATTTATATCCCTCCCTTCTCCAAAGACTCAGGGCGGCTTACACTATGTTAAGCAATAGTCTTCATCCATTTGTATATTTTTTGCCAAGCATCTGAATTTTGATCATGTGACCATGGGGATGCTGCGACAGTCACAAGTGTGAATATGGTCCAGCACATTTTCAGTGCTGTTGTAACTTCAGACGGTCTCTAAATGAACTGTTGTAAGGAAAGGACAATGTCAAGGTTCCGACTGATGAACCCAAGCAAGCAAGCACTGTTGAGATGACCCAATCTCTTGATGCAAAACTTTATTGTATACATTATTTCAGCACAGAATGAAAGAAAAACCATCTCTGGATAATTCTCGGGTGATTCAATATAATTAAAGTATAAAATTCCAACCCCCTCATTAGTGCGGGTCACATTGTCGAATCAGGTGTCCAAGTATTGTTATGGGAAAATCACCATGACTCTGGCAGACACCTGCTGAAATGTCCTTGGTTCCCATGAGACAGTTTCTTGTTATCATCTTGAATGCACATTCCAATCTCTCTCTCCCTTCTACCCCCCCATCCATTGGCAAGTTGTGAAGCAGTAAAAATGACAGCAACCTGAATACACTTCAAAGCTTGACAGACAATCTTTACATTTAAAATGGAAGTTAACTCAGCGCCAACTCAGAAAGCTCAAACTGCCCAAGGAGCTGCTGCTCCAGTTCTACAGAGGAATTATTGAGTCTGTCATCTGCACCTCCGTAACTGTCTGGTTTGGTTCTGCAACTCAAAAAAGACAGACACAGACTTCAGAGGATAATTAGAACTGCAGAAAAAACAATGGCTACCAACCTGCCTTCCATTGAGGACCTGTCTACTGCACAAGTCAAAAAGAGGGCTGTGAAAATATCTACAGACCCCTCACATCCTGAACATAAACTATTTCAACTCCTACCCTCAAAATGACGCTATAGAGCACTGCACACCAGAACAACTAGACACAAGAACAGTTTTTTCCCGAAGGCCATCGCTCTGCTAAACAAACAATTCTCTCAACACTGTCAAACTATTTACTGAATCTGCACTACTATTAATCTTCTCATCGTTCCCATCACCCATCTTCTTCCACTTATGACTGTATGACTGTAACTTTGTTGCTTGTATCCTTACGATTTATATTGATATTGATTGTTTACTGATTGCTTAATTGCAGCCTATGACTATCATTAAGTGTTGTATCATTAAGTGTTAAATTTGTACCCTATGACTATCATTAAGTGTTGTAAGTGTTGTACCTCGATGAAGGTATCTTTTCTTTTATGTACACTGAGAGCATATACACCAAGAGAAATTCCTTGTGTGTCCAATCACACTTGGCCAATAAAGAATTCTATTCTATTCTATTAACGTTAACCACAAAGGCTAACTGTTGCTAGGCTCAGCAATGGCTGAACCATTTTTTAACCTCCACTCTGTAAAGACAAAGAAAATATAAATAAATAGAAGAAATGTCTTCTAGCCACAGGTGGTTGGACAGGAAGGAAAAAAAAACGCAGGTTGGGATGGGTGAAACATTCCCAAAGTCATCTGGAATTGCTTCCACGACCAGAATGTTCCAACCTAAACAGTCCCTGGCTTTGATACTCCCCTGCTATTCACAATGGAATTGACCTGGAAAAATCTGGAAGAAAACAGAATAATGATTGGATTGGATGATCAGAGAGAAGTGTGCAGCACCGAATGTTTGAGGCACAACCGTCCAGCTGTGCTTTGAACCCAAAAATCAAAGGAAAATGTTCTTGGCTGCCAATTCTCTGTTATGCGTAATTGTGCCAAAAATCTGGAGGGAAGAACAACAGCAGCAGGAGGAAACCGATTTAAAATTAAAAAAAAAAAAAATCTTAAAGAGGCACCAGATCCGAAGAAAATCCACTGGTCACTATCATAAGCACAAGAGCGATGTGTTCTTTATGAATGATTTCTTGCAATGTTAACTCAATCTCAAGATTGTGATGGGTAAAAGTGAAGGTTAAGGTTCCCCTCGCACATATGTGCTAGTCGTTCCCGACTCTAGGGGGCGGTGCTCATCTCCGTTTGAAAGCCAAAGAGCCAGCGCTGTCCGAAGACGTCTCCGTGGTCATGTGGCCGGCATGACTCAACGCCAAAGGCACACGGAACGCTGTTACCTTCCCACCAAAGATGGTCCCTATTTTTTCTACTTGCATTTTTACATGCTTTTGAAACTGCTAGGTTGGCAGAAGCTGGGACAAGTCATGGGAGCTCACCCCGTTACACGGCAGCACTAGGGATTCGAACCGCTGAACTGCCGCCTTTTCAATCGACAAGCTCAGTGTCGTAGCTACTGAGCCATTGCATCCCATTGTGATGGATGCAACTCTCCAATTCCAAATCCAGAGGTTGATTGTGGACTTCAGACCTCTCTAGATTGTTGGGTTCTGTCTTCTAGCAATCTTCTATTTTTATTTCTATCTGAAACATTGAACTCTGTGTTTGCTACTAGGAGTAACGAAGGGAAACGCTTGCAATGCTCTTCTTGACATTCGTCCAAGAGTCTGTAAGCTACTCAGTTAGCAGCAGATCGAAGAATTGGTAATTCTGTCGAATTATAGAAAATGCTTCACCTTGCTGCCAAAGGGTAATTAGAAAATGGATACCTGGGCCTTCAATTTTGCCCTAAGTTTTTGAAGCGGAACTGATGGGAAAGTGAAAATTAGGTGGAGAAAATAAGATATTTAAAGTTATGCTTGCATTCTAACTCTAGTAATTGTATCTGGAAGTTCAGTCTTGGCAACTGGGCTGAGGAACTGCAAACCCATTCTACATAACAGAATTGTTTTCTTCCTCTTCCTCTTCCTCTTCCTCTTCCTCTTCTTCTTCCTCCTCCTCCTCCTCTCCTTCTTCTTCTCCCTCCTCCTCCTCTTCCTCCTCTTCTTCCTCTCTTCTTTTCTCTTCCACTTCCTCCTCCTCCTCTTCTTCTCCTCCTCTCCACAAACCCCATTCTTTTCTAGCCCTGAAGATGTTACCTAACCAGGCAATGAAACTTCTGCCAGGAAACCACCAAACTCAGAGAGCACCAAGAATTCCTCAATTCAAATATTCTTCAAATATTCTCCAAATATTCTTCTTCTGTCACCGGGCAGGTTTCCTTGACCCACTTACAGCTGCCAGCTCCCTTTCAGGACCCCTCCCTTAGCTGACCCTGCTTTGAGAATTAAGAAAATCTTCTAGCCATCAGAAAGAGATACAACTTCTATTTAGCTGTCAAAGATTAGATGGAAAGAGGCTTATGACAGATAGGAAGAAAAAAAAGAAAATAAATCAAAGTTGAGCGGTCTCTCATGTCAGGCTGAAGCATTATAATTGCCTCTTTAGAGTGAAGCCCGTACTTTAATCTTCTCCTTCTTGACTTTGATCAGGGGTTTAAATAAACAAGCAGTTTGAGATCCCATCCAAGGAACCCTTTTTACTGGAGGTCTGCAAATGGAGATTTTTCCCCCCCCTTCAAGGCAGTCCTCGACTTACGGCCAAAATGGAGGCCAACTTTTCGGTTGCTCAGCCAGGCAGTTGTTAGGTTTCAACCCCACGTTACGACCTCCCTTGCCACGGTCGTTAAGCGAATCATTGCAGTTGATAAGTTCGTAGCACGGTCCTTAAGTGAATTTGGCGTCCCCGCTGACTTTGTCAGAAGGTCGCAAAAGGGGACCACCGTGACCTCCGGGACATTACGACCGTCGTAAGTAAGACTCGGTTGCCAAGCACCTGAATTTTGATCACGTGGCCGTGGGAAATGCTGCAACAGTTGTAAGTGTGAACAACGGTCCTGGGCAGTTAGTGGGTTTCAATTTCGTTCGCTACCTGTTTGCTCGCACATGCGCGCAGAAGCGTCCGGGTGGGTGGGCGGAGCCTCCTACTGTCGCTGCTACTGGTTTGCCCGATCCGGGCTGAACCGATAGTAACCCACCACTGGTCCTAAGTTACCTTTTTCTCAGTGCCGTTGTAACTTTGAACAGTCACTAAATGACCTGTTGCAAATCAAAGATTAGTTGTATTCCTTTTATTCTGTGAGGTGAATTAGGCTGGAAAGTAGAGGCAGATCTATGGCACTAGATATCTACGGAAGGTTGTGAATAAGAGATAAGGATATTCTTCTCATCTTCTCTCCTGCCTCCTTTCTTTGCTATCATTATTAGGATTATTATTACTTTGCTGCTTTGCGTGTCTATTCTGTTTGGTTCGGTTCGGTTCTCTACATTAGAATAGAATAGAATTGTGTGATTGGACACACAAGGAATTTGTCTCCAGTGCATAAACTCTCAGTGTACATTTAAAAAAAAAGATACGTTCATCAAGATATTCTATTATGGTCTGTTCTGTTCTTTCTGTTCTGTACTATTCTATTCTATTTCTAATCCTATTCTATTCTACTTTGTTCTGTTCTATTCTCTATATTCTCTTCTCTTCTCTATATTCTGTTTTGTTCTGTTCTGTTCTGTTCTGTTCTCTTCTCTTCTCTTCTCTTCTCTTCTCTATATTCTATTCTATTCTGTTCTGTTTTGTTTTGTTTTGTTCCGTTCAGTTCTATTGCTATTCTATTCTGTGCTATTTCTATTTCTATTTCTATTTCTATTGCTATTGCTATTGCTATTGCTATTGCTATTGCTATTCTATTCTATTCTATTCTATTCTATTCTATTCTATTCTATTCTATTCTATTCTATTCCATTCCATTCCATTCCATTCCATCCCTTATTCTATTCTATTCTATTCTATTCTATTCTATTCTATTCTATTCTATTCTATTCTATTCTATTCTATTCTATTCTATTTCTATTCTGTTCTGTTCTGTTCTGTTCTGTTCTGTTCTGTTCTCTTCTGTCCCATCCTGTCCCATCCCGTCCCATCCCTCTCAACAGGATCTACATTTGGCTAGAATTCAGCATACCTGTCCCCTTTCCTACTGATGGATGAGCGTAGGATAAAGAATAATAGAGATTGACAAATGATGTGTTTTATAGACCTGAATTTCCCATCTTTGGAGCGTTAGTTATCACTGAAGTCAACTCCATACTCACTGGACATGTTGGCAGAAGAGGACAGGGCCCATGGCCAACCCAGGATAAAGATTGAAGGGGGATATATTTTAAAAAAAAGAAATGAAACTTCAGATGTAGAACGATCGTTTCTCATGCTATTAAGTTTATGTTTGTAGCACCCGATTTGTTGTAGAGAACGCTGGACAGAAACAGGGTGGAGTGGATTACTGGTGCCACTCAATAGCTCATTCATAAAATAAATCAAATTATGAAGTATGGATTGATTTAAATTCCCATCAAGAACCCGGATGAGAAGAAAAGGAAGAGCAACCACTGAATCTGGCAGTTTTCCTAGCTGTTTCTATCTCCTTTCCCCCCGCATTCTAATGTCCGTTTCCATTTGGATGACCTGACTTGTTTTAAAGACTGTTACAAATGCATCTCTCAACTTCGTAACATAATTTTAAAAATAAAATATCGTTCAGGAGCCAAGAATCAAAATTCTGGGTTGGTTATTTCAAATCAATAGGTTATTTAAATCTACTTCTGCTTCTCCTTTTTGTTGTCCCCCCCCTTCTTAATTTCTAACAAAACAATTGTTACTCTTAAAGATTTTTTTTTTAAAAAATAAATAAATAAAAGGGCATCACAATCTTTTAATCATCATCATTTAACGACCTCATAATCCCTTGATTAGAAGTCTGGGCAACTAAACGGAGCTAGCAAAGCATTTTAATGGCCGGATGCCCTTCCTATTGCCAGTGCAGAGTTCTGTTCAGCAGATATATTTGCAGTGTGCCCAGAGAGAAATATCTGCCTCTACCTAGGATCGAACTCGCAGCCTCCTGATTGTGAGGCGAGAGCTCCACCTCCAGGCCACTGCAAATAAATAAATAAATAAATAAATAAATAAATAAATAAATAAATAAATAAATAAATAAATAAATAAGCATCTGAAAATAAAATTAAGAAAAGGGGGAAAAAAACAGGAAAAAACCTATAATTTATACTTATGAATATTTACCGGTTTACCAACGTATTCATCATTGTAACAGGAACCGCAGAATTTTTTTTTTTTGAAACGTAACACATAATTTTTGGCATGGTAACAAATATTTCTGCCTCTTTTGAATATAGGTAATCCTTCACTTAGGGTCACAACCGACTTCAACATTTATGAAGTATTTGTTAAGTGTGGTTTGCCTCACTTTACAACCTGGGGCAAAACTCACCTAACAAATGTCTCTTTTAACAACCTAAAATCTAGGATTAACCGTATACAGATAGTATACAGATATACAGATCCAGTGACTTTTAATGGCTGCAACATCTTCTTTGAAGTTTGGGGGTGTCTCAAAGATGAAATTAACTAAGTGACTCTCTATAACCCCCGGGTGCCTGACGCGAAGAAAATAAATAAATGCAAAAAGAAATGTCCCGTATTGTATCTCGGAATTTTAGTTTTGAGCTTTTGTGTTGCAGCTCAAAGATAATCTGATACTTTATTAGTGTTCCGTTATCCAAGCATTCAAACAGAAAACGAGTGTGTAAAATTAACCTCAGTAAATTGTCTCTCAGCCTCTGATTGCCCATTGTTTTCCTCGTTATTTTCTTTTTGTTTTAAACCGAGCGATTAAATGATCAACATTTTGACAAGATGGCATGTTTGCAAGAGGACAACCATCATGCATTTCCAAAGTTCTTCCAAGTTTTTTTTTCCAATTCGGCGGGATAAAAAATAGCCCGGAGTGTTGGAGAACATGAAAATGTCGAGATGGCAGCCACAACTATATGATTAAAGCCCTGACTTCTTTTAATGTGTGTGGCACGTTTGATGCCCATAAAAAAAGGGAATAGTTTATGATCACAAGATCCCAGCTGCCATTATGACCTCTCCCTGCTGTAGAAAACCTGGCTGGATCCCATAACACATATTTCATTTAGGCATGAAGACTCAGTTTGATCGAAGTTTGGCTTTCACCGAACAGGTCAATCAACAAACATATCTGCAACCAGCCGACAAGTTTGTAAGAGCATCTAACCAATGGCAGCGTCGATTCACCGGGCAAACTCAATGTTGTACCTTGATGAACGTATCTTTTCTTTTATGTACACTGAGAGCATATGCACCAAGACAAATTCCTTGTGTGTCCAATCACACTTGGCCAATAAAAAATTCTATTCTATTCTATTCTATTCTATGACCTCCAACCAGGGTGACCTCCCCAACAGATCTGTGGTGGGTTGTGCTCCCGGTTCGGTCCGGTTCTTGCGAACCGGTAATAAAACCAGTGGGAGGCTCCGCCCACCCATCCGGATGTCATTATGGAGGATCTGGGCATGCGCAGAAGCTTCCGCGCATGCGCAGAAGCGGAAACGCTCTCGTTGCAAACCGGTAGTAGACGTAAGCAGAATCCACCCCTGCACCAGATGTCCCTCACACAGTGTGACCAGTCGGTCACGTGACCAACCAGGGTGATCTCACCATTGGATGGCCCTCACATGGCATGCTCATGTGGCCCACTTACCACATAAAACCTATCAAAGCAGATGAGAACTGGAATAATGGCTTTCAGCTGAAGTTCTTTTGATAAAGGATGTCCTGCCTAAGCAGGGGGTTGGACTAGAAGACCTCCAAGGTCCCTTCCCACTCTGTTATTCTATTCTATGATGTTACCTAGCCTGGTGATGAAACTTTCAGAGGCTAAACAACAAGCTCGGAGAACAAATCCACCACCAACGTCGACCACCGAAGCTACAAATACTTTCTACCACTTAGTTTCATTTCCTCACATTAAAACCTACCCTGTTTCCCCCAAAATAAGACATTCCCCTGATAATAAGCCCAATCGGGCTTTTGAGCACATGGCAATAAGGCCAAGTGCTTATTTCAGGGTTCAAAAAAAATAAAAAATAAGACAGGGTCTTATTTTCGGGGAAACACGGTATGTATAAATGAACTCTTCATGGACATGAAGATGATCTCCTCGTACAATCAATGCCACTTATTGTAATTATTTGCTTACCGATGTGGAAAGATATATTCTTCTATCAATATCCCTTTGCAAAGAGGCCAATAATCAGCACCAACCAGCAGGCTGATCTAAAAATAAAGCAAAAAATCCAATTCCAACTCATATATATCGAACTTCTGTGCATAATGTGCCTCTGCAACATTCATCTTTTTTTTTTTTTGGAGCCCACATTATTCTGGTTTGCACGGGATGGCAACAATTTAAAGACAACCTAATGAAAACATGTGTCTCCATAGTAGAAATATAAGGATTGAAGGATTGCAAAGAATAGATGTATATTAATGAATAGATGTATATTAAATATTGGGATGATTATGACTGGTACCAGAAGTGTATACTGAGATATTGAATAATGAAAGAAGGAAAGAAGGGAATAATAAAAAAATATCTTTGAATATAAGAGTGACATGGAAAAAAAAAGCGGTTAAAATAGAGATAGAAATAAGAGGGGAATAATAGTAAAAATAGATATTAAAATGTTACAATGTACGGAAGAAGTAGAAGTTTAGAACTGAAGAAGGATAGTAAAAGCTTGTTGTTAAAAAGATGAAAAATGAAAATGGAATATATTACCCGGAATAATAATGTTATCTTTATTTGTATCGAAATGTATGATACCCAGTTATCACACCATCCAGGCAATGAGGTGTATAAAATAATAAAAAAACCTTAAAAAAACAATTTAAGGACAACCCAAATTATTAGAAATCTTATTTTCTCCACTCAATTAAAGTGTCCATCGATGAAAAATGAAGGAATGCACAATGGAGGAAAAACGGTGTCTATCGCATACGGAAGGGGTGGAACGGTAAGAATGGATTTAGAATAGAATAGAATAGAATTTTTTATTGGCCAAGTGTGATTGGACACACAAGGAATTTGTCTTGGTGCATATGCTCTCAGTGTGCATAAAAGAAAAGATACGTTCATCAAGATACAACATTTACAACACAAAGGATGGTCAATATATCAATATAAATCATAAGGATTGCCAGCAACAAAGTTCCAGTCATATAGTCATAAGTGGAAAGAGATTGGTGATGGGAATGATGAGAAGATTAATAGTAGTGCAGATTTAGTCAATAGTTTGACAGTGTTGAGGGAATTATTTGTTTAGCAGAGTGATGGCCTTTGGGAAAAAACTGTTCTTGTATCTAGTTGTTCTGCTGTGCAGTGCTCTATAGCGTCGTTTTGAGGGTAGAAAGTCATTTTGGAAGAAAGGGTGAGAGAAATCACCAGAGATGACCATAGTTGGAAGAATCAAGTTGGCAGCTGCAACGGTGCCGTCTTTTTTCAGCTCACTTTTTATGTACAGCATGTTCCCTGCACCATGCACCTAAAAATATGCGGCTTTAGTCATAGCAGGTTGTCACCATCTTGATTTTTTTTCCAACCGCACCCGACAGATATCAAACATAATAATATATTTATTATATTATCCTAGGCTGCATTAATAGAGGGATAGAATCAAGATCACGTGACGTTCTGGTACCGCTTTACAAAGCCTTAGTAAGAACACGCCTGGTGTACTGCATCCAGTTCTGGTCACCAGAATATATAAAAGATGTTGAGGCCGTTCTTCGCAGAAGCAAGAAACAGACTCCTGGTCACGAAAAGCCCCTCTTTATTTACCTCTTGTGAATTAATGGCATTCACCCACCGAAAAGTCCAGGCAAGAGTCCTTCAAGGAGTTAACTACAGTAACAGATCTTATTAGTTCTTTGCGTTAATTGCAAGGACATGAGCTCCCAGCCAAAAGGCTGCAAATTAAATTCTGGCAAGCAGTCTTTGTGGCACGAAACACCATGAACAAAATCTTCAGAAATACGAACGGTTGTCTCCTACGACAACCACTCCCGTTTCCTCCTATTTATTCCCCAGCCAGGGAGAGGCCATTCAGCATCCACGTGCACTTGGCTTCCAGAGTCGACTCCTTCTCCTATGTTGTTCTCCTCTCCTAACTGCTCTGCGCATACGTGCATCTGGAACGGGCCCCAGCTGTTCTTCCTCCTCATTCATATCAGCCTCCAAAGGCAGCTGCCTCTCCGGTGACTGGGAAATGTTGGACGGCCCTGGCTCTAGCTCTTCGTCAGATGCAGAGCATCCATCAGAGCCTTCCCCAGACTCCAGCACTAGCCCAAGTTCCTACCCAACCTCCTCATCGTCCGAATCTGCCTCCAGCTCTGCTGGCAGCTGGCAGGCCATAACAGAGTCTCTGGAAAGAGTGCAAAGAAGAGCAACAAGAATGATTAATGGGCCGGAGGCTAAAACGTATGAAGAATGGGTGCAGGAATTGGGTACATCTAATGAAAAGGAGGACTTGGAGTAGCAGTCTTCCAATATTTTTTTTTATTTCTTTTTGTCACAACAGTATACACAAACAATTATCATAGATAAATCAACATATCTTGAAGAAATATATATATATGAGTAAAAAATATGTATCAACTATATTAATTTGATATAATGAAGGGAACAATAGGACAGGAACAGTAGGCACTTTTGTGCTCTTATGCACGCCCCTTATAGTCCTCTTAGGAATGGGGTGAGGTCAATAGTAGACAGTTTTTGGTTGAAGATTTTGGGATTTTGAGTAGAGACTATGGAGTCAGGTAGTGAGTTCCAAGCATTAACAATTCTGTCACAGAAGTCATATTTTCTGCAATCAAGTTTGAAGCAGTTGACATTAAGCTTAAATCTATTGTTTGCTCTTGTATTGTTGCGATTGAAGCTGAAGTAGTCTTTGACAGGAAGGATATTGCAATAGATGATTTTGTGTGTTAAACACAGGTCGTGTCGAAGTCGACAGAGTTGTAAGTTTTCTAATCCCAGGATTTCAAGCCTGGTGGTATAAGGTATTTTGTTGTTTTCGGAGGAGCGAAGCGTTCTATTGTGTTTATGTCAGAGATGTGGTATGGGTTCCAGACTGATGAGCTGTATTCAAGAATAGGTCTGGCAAATGTTTTGTATGCTCTAGTTAGTAGTGTAGAGTTTTTAGAAAAGAAGCTGCGTAAAATTAGGTTTACAACTCTTAGGGCCTTTTTTGACAGGAAGGGCTTGAAGGGCTCCTTCAAGGACGTGGAGGTCAAGCTATTTTCCAAAGCACCAAAAGGCAAAGACGAGAAACAATGGATGGAAACTAGCCAAGGAGAAAAGCAACCTGGAATTAAGGAGAAATTTTCTAACAGTGAAAACAATCAACCAGTGGAACAGCTTGGCCTTCAGAAATAGTGGATGCTCCATCACTATAGGCTTTCAAAAAGAGAGTGGACAACCATTGTCTGAAGTGGTATTCATTTTCTGCTTGAGCAGGGGGTTGGACTAGAACAGGGGTCTCCAACCTTGGCCACTTTAAGACTTGTGGACTTCAACTCCCAGAAGTCTACAAGTCTTAAAGTGGCCAAGGTTGGAGACCTCTGGACTAGAAGACCTCCAAAGGTCCCTTCTAACTTTATTATTCAATGTTCTATGATGCCCCTACATGGAAGCAAGGAAGTTACATCTCCTTCATGAATATTCTGACTGTTTCATCGCAGAACCAAAGTCTTCTGTTGGCGAAGACATCCTTTGACCTAGATTATTTCTACACTGGGAGTTCCTCCGTGGTGACCGTGCGATTTGTATTCAGAGTCATTGCCCACCAGCTTCGAACTCCCAGGGAGACCCAGTTACATGTCCATCAGATTTGCATATTTTTCCATGATGGATGGAATTCACCAGTTCAATATAATTAAGCGTCCATGTGAAATGTTTGCACCGATAAGTACATTTCTTACACGTGAAAAGAAAAGGTAGCCATCCGAAAAATATCAAAACATGGTCTCCAACAGAGCAAGATTTGATCGTTTCCTACTAATGACTACATTCGCCTTGCTTTTTTTTCAGTAAGCCTTTTTATCAGAATCTCTTAAACTGCCCGGTCTCTGCTAAACGAAGGTGGCTGTCCCACTTTTTGGAAAACCAAAATTTGTTCTGAATAAGCCCTACCGTTTATTCTTGTCAACGCTTCCTTTTCAGCCTCTCTTTAAGAGGTGCTTTAAAAATGGCACAGCCAGAGTTGGCCATCATATCGCATTGAAATTTTAGGGAAACCGGCGAAAACGCCAACAGCGATGGTCGTGCCAAATGAAATACAGCCAGGTTCTGATTTACATGGGAGGGAGGGAGAGAGGGAGGGAGGGAGGGAGAGAGACAGAGACAGAGAGACAGAAAGAGAGAGAGACAGACAGACAGACACAGAGAGGCAGAGAGAGACACAGAGAGAGACAGAGACACAGAGAGAGGGGGGAGAGGGAGAGAGAGACAGAAACACACACAGAGAGGGAGAGAGACAGAGACAGAGACACAGAAAGAGTGGGGAGAGGGAGAGAGAGAGACAGAAACAGAGAGAGAGAGAGACAGAGAGACAGACAGATAGAGACACAGAGAGAGAGGGCAGAGGGAGAGGGAGAGAGAGAGAGAGAGAGAGAGGGAGGGAGAAGGAGAGGGAGAGGGAGAGAGACAGAGAGAGACAGAGACACAGAAAGAGGGGGGAGAGGGAGAGGGAGAGAGACAGAAACAGAGAGAGAGACAGACAGAGAGACAGACAGAGATAGAGACACAGAGAGAGAGGGCAGAGGGAGAGGGAGAGAGAGAGAGAGAGAGAGAGGGAGGGAGAAGGAGAGGGAGAGGGAGAGAGACAGAGAGAGACAGAGACACAGAAAGAGTGGGGAGAGGGAGAGAGAGAGACAGAAACACAGAGAGAGAGAGACAGAGAGACAGACAGATAGAGACACAGAGAGAGAGAGAGAGAGAGAGAGAGAGAGAGAGAGAGAGAGAGGGAGGGAGAAGGAGAGGGAGAGGGAGAGAGAGAGAGAGAGACAGAGACACAGAAAGAGTGGGGAGAGGGAGAGAGAGAGACAGAAACACAGAGAGAGAGAGACAGACAGAGAGACACAGAGAGAGGGCAGAGGAGAGGAGAGATAGAGACAGAGAGAAAGGGAGGGAGAGGGAGAGGGGGGAAAGAGAGAGACAGAGACACAGAAAGAGGGGGGAGAGGGAGAGGGAGAGAGACAGAAACAGAGAGAGAGAGAGACAGAGAGACAGACAGAGATAGAGACACAGAGAGAGAGGGCAGAGGGAGAGGGAGAGAGAGAGAGAGAGACAGAGACACAGAAAGAGGGGGGAGAGGGAGAGGGAGAGAGACAGAAACAGAGAGAGACAGAGACAGAGAGACAGACAGAGATAGAGACACAGAGAGAGAGGGCAGAGGGAGAGGGAGAGATAGAGACAGACAGAGAGAGGGAGGGAGAAGGAGAGGGAGAGAGACAGAGAAAGAGACAGAAACAGAGAGACAGAGAGAGACACAGAGAGACAGAGAGAGAGAGAGAGAGAGAGAGAAGAGGGATTTTGGGTTTAGAAGAAGGAAGGCAACCAGTTACAAAATCAATGTTATCATCCCAATGAAAAATACCGTTGATAAAAGCTTATGAAAGGACAATTATAATGATATGGTATAGAGCAGGGGTGTCCAAACTTGGTCCCTTTAAGACTTTTGGACTTCAACTTCAACTTGCCCTATACATTGTAAGCCGCCCTGAGTCTTCGGAGAAGGGCGGGGTATAAATGTAAACAAAAAAAAAAAACAAAAACTCCCAGAGTCCCTCAGCCAGCTTTGCTGGCTGAGGAACTCTGGGAGTTGAAGTCCAAAAGTCTTAAAGGGACCAAGTTTGGACACCGCTGGTATAGAGTTTCCTGCTGGAACAGGGGGTAGGACTAGAAGTCCTCCAAGGTCCCCTCCAATTCTCTTATATCTGTAATCTTCTTTTTCCGAGAGCTTTGAATAAAGAAATACACAAATACAACATTCTAGGTTGCCAAACGGCACACACCTAAACAAAACAAACTTTGCCCCATCTCCAGAGGTAAATCTCCACAAAGAAAAAAATAAAATAAAAGAGCAGCATCCGGTCAGGAATTTTTCAAAACAACTGTTGTACAAGTTCCTTATCTTCAGGCCTATGGAGTTGCAATACTCCGAACGACCGCTAGGTGGCAGCAAAACATACCAAAGAGATACTGTTTGCTCCCACCTAGTGGTCGTGTGGAGTTTTGCAGCCCCTTGCATGGTAGCTCCGGATAGAGAGCGGATTTAAATTCTATTCCGATTAGTAAACAACCTTTGTAATGCAATGTGTGGAGGAATATACGTGTGGTCATTTGTGTGATGACCTGTGTGATGTCACATCTGCCAGCCAACCCTGTGCTTAGATGCCCACATGGGGAACTAAAGCAGGTGATGCCCAGAATGACAACCAAGAAAAAGTTTGAACCCCCTTCCTCTAAGACAGGGGTCTTCAACCTTGGCAACTTTAAGCCTGGTGGACTTCAACTCCCAGAATTCCCCAGCCAGCTTTGCTGGCTGGGGTATTCTGGGAGTTGAAGTCCTCCAGGCTTAAAGTTGCCAAGGTTGGAGACCCCTGCTCTAAAGAGATCCACCTGGTAATTTTAAAACTTTCCCTCGTCACCATTTCAGGTTTTAAGCTATTTTTGCTCTCTCCGTACTCCGTATATTTGCATTCCCGCACTTCTATTTTTATTGTACGATTTCGTGCGGTGAATGGCCCTCAGAACTTTCTTATAAATAGTGTTCCTATCCCCTTTTCTTTTTACTCCCTTTCTGCTGAGTGCCATGCCCCTTAAAACAAGAGTTTGGTTTTCTTTTTTTTCTTTTTAATCAGATCTGAAGGGCTCCGGGAGATAATACCCGATAAATAGGATTAAAAATACAGCAAGCCGCCAATAAATGAGGCGCAACGCTCCTTTGATCTCCATTATAGCAATTATAGTTTCCTGGGAAGAGCCATCACTTTCCTCTTACCTCAGCTTTGGAAACGATGATCCTTTTTTGATTTATGTTGTGAAACTTATCCAGATAAAACATCCTTACTCAGCTATAAATAAAAGCTACGTCGGGGTTTATTTAGTTTATCGTTTCCGATCTGCGATTAGAATATTTACTTCATTTTTGTTTTTTTACTGCCACGTAGAAACTATACGAAACATCCCCATCGCTATCGCCTGAAGAAAAATGAAGGATTTGGGCCTGTAGAGATTCTCCATCATCCAGGTCCTGGTTGTCCCAAAGGTGGTTTTTTTCAAGAGGCAACCGGACGTTCTGGTTTTTTTTTTTCTTTTGAAGGCCTTTCGCTTCTCATCCAAGAAGCTTCTTCTGTTCTGACTGAATGGTGGACGATGGGAGGATTAACATTCCTTGCACTCCTCTGGTTGTTAGCGCCCTTTCTGAGGCCGCTTGGAGGTTTATCTGTGCCACCTTCTGGACAGAGAGGATGGCTGGTTTGAAAGAAGGGGTCAAAGAAGCCATCTATGTCCAAATTGAGCAAATGTCCAATTTGAAGCAACTGAACTTTCTGGTTTTTTTTCCTTTGAAGAGGTTTCGCTTCTCATCCAAGAAGCTTCTTCAGCTCTGACTTGGATGGTGTGGAATGGAAGGATTTATGTTCCTTGCAGACGGCTGGTTATCTGGATACTTTTTTTTTTTTAATTTTGTCACAACAGTATATACAATCATCAACATAAACAATAACCCATCATGAGAGAAAAAAGTATATATAAGTAAAAGTATAAGTAAAAGTATGCATATAATACTATAATGAAGAGAACAACAGGACAGGAACAGTAGGCACTTTTGTGCTCTTATGCACGCCCCTTATAGTCCCCTTAGGAATGGGGTGAGGTCAATAGTAGACAGTTTTTGGTTGAAGATTTTGGGGTTTTGAGTAGAGACTATGGAGTCAGGTAATGAGTTCCAAGAGTTAACAACTCTGTTACAAAAGTCATATTTTCTGCAATCAAGTTTGAAGAGGTTGACATTAAGTTTAAATCTATTGTTTGCTCTTGTATTGTTGCGATTGAAGCTGCAGTAGTCTTTTACAGGAAGGAAAACTTTTTGAGGGTTGTTGAGGCCACTTGGAGTTTGTCTGTGTCCTCAGGGTCACCTGAGTGGGGCAAATGGGTGTGGGGCCTTCTTTGCACCACTCAGGTGACCCTGAGGACATATATAAACCTCCAGGTGGCCTCAACAACCTTCTAAAAGGATGCAAATGACCAGCTGTTTGCAAGGAGTATCAATCCTTCCATTCCCTTCCATCCTGTCACAGCTGAAGAAGCTTCTTGGATGAGAAGGGAAACATCTTCAGAGAAAAACCAGAAAGTTGAGTTGCCCCTTGTGAAGAAGAGCACCTTTGGGACAACCACAACCTGGAGGATGGAGAATATCTACAGACTTTTAGCTATGAACACCCTTGGAATGGTGTGGGAGTAGGAATGGATTTCCAGAGCAAAAAAAAAAATTGCAGACTACAGGAATCATTTTCACTACTCAGGTAACTCTTGAGGACACAAGTAAACCTCCAAGGGCTTCAAAGACCCTCTAAAAAGATGCAAATAACCAGCTGTCTGCAAGGAATATCAACCCTTCCCTTCCCCACCATCCAGTCAGAGCTGAAGAAGCTTCTTGGATGAGAAGCAAAACATCTTCAAAAGGAAAAAAAACCAGAAAGTCCAGTTGCCTCCTGAAAAAAAAATTGGGCATTGTAAAGGATAGCCCTGGCTCTCTTTAGGAAGCGGAGCATTTAACCTACGGAGGAACTAAACGGAAAGGTCTTATCTGCATCTTCCAATTTCCCATTTCACACAACTCAGGCGATCAATTCCAGTCACAGAAAAAGACTTACTTCCAACTTTGTCTCCAGGTCCCTGATCTGTTGTTGGCTGTGGGTGTGTTCGGTCTGGAGTTTTTCAATGGCCTGGCTATTTCCCCCTTTGGTGATGAGCTGGGTAGGAAAAAGAAATAATATTTACCAAGATGGAAGAATGACTGGTGATGATGAACGAAACACGAATTTATTTAAACAAACAGGGTGGGGGGATTGCTATTTTCATATCTAGGTATCCTTCCGTAGGAAAATAGCCCCCATCGCTCTCATAACATAACATAACATAACATAACATAACATAACATAACATAACATAACATAACATAACATAACATAACATAACATAACATAACAACAGAGTTGGAAGGGACCTTGGAGGCCTTCTAGTCCAACCCCCTGCCAAGGCAGGAAAGAATTCTTCTCCTGGAAGAATGAAATATTCTAGGAAATATTAAAAAGGCAGAATGTTATATTTCCCTGGATGAAAAATGGAGAAATGTGTTTTTTTTAAGGCAGGAAGCAGACTCGCTCTTCATAGCTCCCCACCCTCCTCAATAGCTCATAGCAGAGGTCAGCACTTAAGAGATAAATAGATAGATAGCTCTATTCATAAGCAAATGCCCTCACCCAAGATTCAACAAAGGTAGGATTAGCCCTCTACCCGTCTAGCAACAGCACTCACCACATGGTACCTGGGGAGATTGCATCACCCAACAAGGCTCAACCAAGCCTGGGACTCAAAAGACGACCTACAAAGTTACCCCTGCATGACCCCATGGGAGTCTGACAACCAATCAGAACACAAGCTCAAATTCAAAGCCAAACAGAGGGTATAAATCTCTCTCTCTCTCTCTCTCTCTCTTTCTGTTTCTCTTTCTCTGTTTCTTTCTCTCTCTCTCTGTTTCTCTTTCTCTCTCTTTCTCTCTCCCTCTCTCTTTCCCTCTCTCTTTCCCCCCCTCCCTCATGTGCGTTTTTTGCCCAGTTTTGAAACGAGCTATAGACTAGCTTGCTACACTGGTTTTAATTCTGCAAATCTCCATATTTTAACTCTTTTCTATTAAAAGCTAGCTTCTGGTTTAACTAATACATTTAAATATTTTACTACAAGAACTTGGCTCATGGTGTTCCCCTGAATGATTAACCTTTTTTTTTTTTAAAAAATAGTCTTTTGAAGAAAGGAGAAATGAAATCAAGATTTTATTACAACAGCGTTATAAAAGAAAATGAATAGTGAAATGATCTTTTATAAGCTATGAAAAGAAAAAAGAC
The DNA here is from genome assembly GCF_028640845.1 of Ahaetulla prasina. Classification (NCBI taxonomy): domain Eukaryota; kingdom Metazoa; phylum Chordata; class Lepidosauria; order Squamata; family Colubridae; genus Ahaetulla; species Ahaetulla prasina. The sequence continues at coordinate 3,123,302 of NC_080545.1, forward strand.
ATAGGAATACACGTTACGGAACATTATGGAACACACATTATTACTATGTGTGCATTTGACTATGCATGTATATAAAACATAATCAGTTTTAATATATATATACATATACATATACATCTATATCAATCTATCATCTGTCTATCTATCTATCTATCTATCTATCTATCTATCTATCTATCTATCTATCTATCTATCTATCTAATCTCCTATCATCTATCTATCTATCTATCTATCTATCTATCTATCTATCTATCTATCTATCTATCTATCTATCATCTATCTATCTAATCTCCTATCATCCATCTATCTATCTATCTATCTATCTATCTATCTATCTATCTATCTATCTATCTAATCTCCTATCATCTATCTATCTATCTAATCTCCTATCATCTATCTATCTATCTATCTATCTATCTATCTATCTATCTATCTATCATCTATCTATCTATCTATCTCTATCTATCTAATCTATCTATCTATCTATCTATCTATCTATCTATCTATCTATCTATCATCTATCTATCTAATCTCCTATCATCTATCTATCTATCTATCTATCTATCTATCTATCTATCTATCTATCTATCTATCTATCTATCTATCTATCTATCTATCTATCTATCTATCTATCTATCTATCTATCTATCTATCATCTATCATCTATCTATCTCTATCTATCTATCTATCTATCTATCTATCTATCTATCTATCTATCTATCTATCTATCTATCTATCTATCATCTATCTATCTATCTATCTATCTATCTATCTATCTATCTATCTATCTAATCTCCTATTATCTATCTATCTATCTATCTATCTATCTATCTATCTATCTATCTATCATCTATCTATCTATCTATCTATCTATCTATCTATCTAATCTCCTATCATCTATCTATCTATCTATCTATCTATCTATCTATCTATCTATCTATCTATCCTGTGCAATACATAGCTGTATTTTCCGATGCACATGCTATTTAGAACGAATTGAAATTACTTCATTATAAGTCAGATCATGTTCCTTCGTTTTGAAATGAGAAAGATAGGATAGAAATCTCATAAAACAAGAATTTTTCCCCTCTAAACTTCAACGTGGTTGTTGTTGATGGATGCCGAATTTTGGAGATATTTGTATGAATACATGCTCAAAATGTCCGAGCGCTCAGAAAGAATGTTTTTTTTCCCAAAGGAAAAAAAAACATTCTTATATCTGTAGTATGAAAGATAAAACACACATTCGTAAAGCATGAAGTTGCAAAGATTGACAGACCTTATAAATACAGAAAGCTATTTTGCTCACTCCTCATGTCTCATGACCTTCTCCTGGTCTCAACAGAGGGGACAGAATTCTCATTAAAATTGAGAAGAAGCTGTGAATATAGACCTTCATGTTGGGTTAGGTTTCTTTTTTTGAACAAATCCGAACTTTTAACAATCACTTAGGACTCAATACATATGTCAGGGTTCCGACAGATGCCCTAATTAACTCATGAGCCCTGAGCCAAGTTTCAAAAGAAATCCAGTTATTTATTAGGAGCAACATGTCAGCAACTACCCAAGTGAAGCCAACTCTGCCCAATGTAATTTACGGCTCAACTCTGACTCATTTCCCCTCCTCTCAGGCTGTGTCATAAATCACATTCTCCAATGAGGCACTTTCCCAGGCTGTAGAAAACACGCCTCCCAAGCCGGCTCTGATAATCTGAAATTCAACCTTGAAGAAGGTATGTGTGGAATGTGCTTTTGAACGTGGCTCTCGAACTTCACTGTCAATTCTCCCCCCCACCATTCCTGCCCATTGCAACTCAAGAGCGGACCAGAAATGCTTTGCGAGTTGACAGCATAAATTCTCTGTTTTTATTTTATTTTATTTTTTAAAAAAATACATGTTTTGACATTAAGATAAAATGTACCCTTTCCAACCCTTTTTATAAAAATTTCACGTAATTGTTTAAGTGATATTTTTTGTCCTCATACAGTACTCTTCTTTGCTCTTTATATCCTACCAGTAATGCCACTGAATTTTTTTTGTTCAGTGTACAGATAGTCCTCGAGTTACAGCCGCAATCGAGACCAAAATTTTCTGTTGCTACGTGAGACGTTTGTTAAAGGAGTTTTGCCCCATCTTACGACCATTCTCGCCACAGTTGTTAAGGGAATCACTGCCGTTGTTAAGTTAGTAACATGGTTGTTCAGTGAATCTGGCTTCCCCATTGACTTTGCTTGTCAGAAGCTCGCAAAAGGGGATCACGTGTTGTGTCTCGTCCAATCTCACCTCAGCCGGGGTCTTCTTATCTGCTTCCGAACGCTGAGGAATGTCCTAGTATGCCTCCCGGCTCCAGCCCTGGCTCCATGCCCAGACAGGCTGAGGAGGAGGAAGTATCTCCAGCCTCCAGCTCTGGCTCCATGCCCAGGCAAACGGAGCAACTAGACCCCTCCCCCTCCTCCACAGCATGTGAGCCTGAGGGAGGTCAATTGCCAACAGCTGCCGACTGGAGTGACCCTCGCGTCAGAAGACTTGATAGGCGGAGGCAACAGAAGGAAGGGAGGGGCAGGCCTGGATAAGTGCTGAGTCATGGAGCCACACCCCATGGCCTATATAAAGGATCTGCTTTCTGGCATTCTCTGAGTCAGGCAAAGTCTAAACATATCTTGCTGAAGTCACTTTCTAGTCTCCTGCCTGCCCTGAGGACTTTGCTAGGACTTTGGCAGAGCTGCAGAGGCACGCCTGATTCGGATTTCCCTGACCCGGCCGTCAGCGGAGGAGTGGGACATGACATCACGTGACCCAGGGACACTGCAACCGTTGTAAATATGAGACAGTGGCAGTCTGAATTTTGATCATGTGACCCTGGGGTTCTGCAATGGTCATAAGTGTGAAAAACAATCAGAAATCACTTTTTAGTTAAATTTGGACATTTGCCTCTTGAAAAAGCACCTTTGGGACAACCATGACCTGGATAACTGAGAATCTCCATAGACCTTGATTAGAGTATTGCTCTCTGCTTAATTGTTTGTCTGTTGTCTGTTAATCCCTGCTTATCTGGGTGTAGGTGGCTGGAGAGGATGTGTTCTACTCTTTTACTAAGGTTTTTTTTTTTGCTATCTTCTTTGAAGATAACAGACATCAACAGACACATAGAGATAAACCACATTTACACACCATTCAAAAACTACTTAATATAAATATAATTAATATAATATAATTAATATAATATAATTAATATAATATAATTAATATAATACAAGAGCAACCAATAAATTTAAACTTAATGTCAACCGCTTTAATCTAGATTGCAGAAAATATGACTTCTGTAACAGAGTCATCAGTGCTTGGAATACTTTACCTGACTCTGTGGTCTCTTCCCATAATCCTAAAAGTTTTATCCAAAAACTTTCTACTATTGACCTCACCCCATTCCTAAGAGGACCATAAGGGGCGTGCATAAGCGCACAAACGTGCCTACCGTTCCTGTCCTATTGTTTTTCTTTTCTTCTATACCTTTATATACTATATAACCTTTCTGTATGATAGTTACATATATTGTTGTGACAAAATAAATAAATAAATAAATAAATAAAAAGTTTACTACTTTACAAGTTTACTACTCTTCTGTATTAATGACACATTATCTTCTACTGGGGCTTTCTATATTGTCAAAGGCAATTCTAATTCAAACTATTCAGAACTTTTATATAGTACATACACTTCAAAATGTTAGACTGTAACAATGCAGGTCCAGGACGAATCTGTACTGCATGAGACTAATTATGCTTGTAATGTTTCTCCTCTCAAAAAAGCAACAACAAAGATTTCATTCTGCATCAATTAAAACTACACAATGGGATAAAAACACGCTGATTTTTTAAAAAATCATGGAGGTTATTCCTGTGCTTTCATCTTCATAATGTTAATATAATCCTTTGGATTTTAATTTAAAAACAATTCATTGGAAATTAATTGCCTCTGGATACAAATATCCATTTTTAATTAAGCTATTAAGAATATGAAGCTCAAGGTGAATTCTAAGGCAACCAACATTTGGGTATTAAGTTTCTCTATTGCAATATACTTAAAAAATTTAATTCAATAGTTTTGGATGGTTCAAGAGATAGTGAACTGTAAAACTGATCAACAGCCCGAAGTCTGGTTTTAATTAAAAGGAAAATGGACTTACGGTAGTTAAGAAAAGTCATACTGCAAGGGAAAATTTAAAATTCTAGTAAATAGATTCAGGCCAAGGCCTTTAAGGAAACTAAAATAAGAATCAATCAATCAATCAATCAATCAATCAATCATAATTGAGCTGGAAGGGATCTTGGGGGTCTTCTTGTCCAGTCGCCTGCTCCAGCAGGAGACCCTATACAATTTGAGACAAGTGACTGTCCAGACTCTTCTTAAAAACCTCCAGTGTTGGAGCATTCACAATTTCTGGTGGCAAGCTGTTCCAGTGGTTAATTGTCCTCCCTGTTAGGAAGTTTCTCCTTAGTTCTAGGTTCCTTCTCTCCTTGATTACTTTCCATCTGTTGCTTATTGTCCTGCCTTCTGGGGCTTTGGAGAATAGTTTGACCCCCCCTTCTCTGGGGCAGCTTCTCAAATACTGGAACACTGCTGTCAAATCACATCTAGTCCTTCTTTTCTCTAGACTAGCCATATCCAATTCCTGCAACCGTTCTTCATATGTTTTAGTCTCCAGGCCCTTAATATATAAGTCACAAACAATGTATAGTGTAAGGAAGTAGGCACACTAAATAAAATCACCCCCAATGAATTTTAATCCCATCAGGATTTGGTCAACTAACACATCCTTACTATGTAATTTCTTGGATCTTTTGGAGGACCTTCAAAGTAAGATTAACAATCTCCTTCCTTCCTTCCTTCCTTCCTTCCTTCCTTCCTTCCTTCCTTCCTTCCTTCCTTCCTTCCTTCCTTCCTTCCTTCCTTCCTTCTTATGAGGAAGACTTATGCAAAGACTTATGCAAACAAAACGCACAGGTACCGTATATGTGGTACCTTGCTCAATAGTAGTACCTGTGAGAGGGATCTTGGAGTCCTAGTGGACAACCATTTAGATATGAGCCAGCAGTGTGCAGCAGCTGCCAAAAAAGCCAACACAGTTCTGGGCTGCATAAACAGAGGGATAGAATCAAGATCACGTGAAGTGTTAAGACCACTTTATAATGCCTTGGTAAGGCCACACTTGGAATATTGCATCCACTTTTGGTCGCCACGATGTAAAAAGGATGTTGAAACTCTAGAAAGAGTGCAGAGAAGAGCAACAAAGATGATTAGGGGACTGGAGGCTAAAACATAGGAAGAACAGTTGCAGGAACTGGGTCTGTCTAGTTTAATGAAAAGAAGGACGAGGGAAGACATGATAGCAGTCTTCCAATATCTCAGGGGCTGCCACAAAGAAGAGGGAGTCGGGCTGTTCTCCAAAGCACCTGAGGGCAGGACAAGAAGCAATGGGTGGAAACTGATCAAGGAAAGAAGCAACTTAAAACTAAGGAGAAATTTCCTGACAGTTAGAACAATTAATCAGTGGAACGACTTGCCTGCAGAAGTTGTGAATGCTCCAACACTGGAAATTTTTAAGAAAATGTTGGATAACCATCTGTCTGAGATGGTGTAGGGTTTCCTGCCTGGGCAGGGGGTTGGACTAGAAGGCCTTCAAGGTCCCTTCCAACTCTGAAGACAATCTATGTAATATATTCTGTTCCTAGAGGTTAATCTTAGGACCAAGATTCTAAGTTACCAGAAGAAACATGTTTTCTGATCAAATGGATCTAATTTTGAACAGGACACAACTCATACAACTCAGTTATTCCTGATAAACAAACAACAAAAGCTTCTTCTAACGCACTTGATACAATGGGGAAAAAGTAGTTGTACTTACTCAGGTTCTCAGCACAGACATAGCAACGAGAATAGCACAACAAACAGCTTGCCTGTTTTCTATACCCACCCTGTGCAATACAAGATCCAAGTTACTTGGAAACAACACAACTGTTTTTATACCCACATAGGTTTTCCCCCCCTACCTATATGAAAATCTCTTTTCAAGAGCTCAAAGAAACAAGCCGAAGTTTGTGTTTGTTTTAAAGAAATGTTCAAAGGTTAAAAAAGGAAAAGAAGAAAAATCCTGTGTATAAATACGTTAAGGAAGGGGTGTTGGCAGGAGGGTGGGGGGACCCACCCAAGGTGGGCACTATAACTGTGCAATTAAACTGTTTCAACTCCTACCCTCAAAATGACGCTATAGAGCACTGCACACCAGAACAATTAGACACAAGAACAGTTTTTTCCCGAAGGCCATCACTCTGCTAAACAAATAATTCCCTCCTCAACACTGTCAGACTATTTACTGAATCTGCACTACTATTAATCTTCTCATAGTTCCCATCACCAATCTCTTTCCACTTATGACTGTATGACTGTAACTTTGTTGCTGGCAATCCTTATGATTTATATTGATATATTGACCATCAATTGTGTTGTAAATGTTGTACCTTGATGAAGGTATCTTTTCTTTTATGTACACTGAGAGCAGATGCACCAAGACAAATTCCTTGTGTGTCCAATCACACTTGGCCAATAAAAATTTTATTCTATTCTATTCAATAAAAAAATTCTATTAGAACTCTTTCGATTTTCATCTCCTAAGAAGACCATGGAGGCTTTTGAAGTTGGAGGCGAAGACTTCTCAGAATAGATTCTTGAACATACCATCAGAGGAGGAAGTGATAAGGAAAATCGTTGACTGTGCTGAGATGTATAAATTAACATAGGAGATAAAAGAAAAGGAAGGTACGGAATATTACATAGTGTGCAATAAATTGTATAATTGTATAGAAATTTGAAATGGTAAATGATGAAAAAGGTGAAAAGGTCATATACACACATGCAAAAAAGGGTAGTGCATGAAAGAAAATGAATTGTTGTAATGATAGGTGTGATGGAATATATACAGAAATAAGGGATACTGGGACAAAAAGATCAATATAATTAAAGAAAACGAGAGGGGAAAAATGTAAATAATAGAGGATTATCGATACAAAGCTGATGTAAAGAAAGAGTATATGTTTTATGTTACTGTTTGTTATGTCTTGTTTTTTTTTTAAAAAATAGACTCCTCAACCACATAACCAACCAGTGACAGCTCCAGCCGTGAACCAACCCATGCAAACCCCACAACCAGCACTCCATCTCTCAACGACCCTCACCTAATGTGACCTCCCCATCACAAGATCCATCACAAAACCCTCACTTGACATGACCATACATGATCCATCACAACACAAAAACCTCACCTGACGTGACCCACATCTGACCCTTCACAAGACCCATCGCAAGACCCATACCTGACATGATCCCACCTTATCCATCACAGCACCCATCACAAGACCCTCACCTGGTGTGAGCTCCCCATCACAAGTCCCATCACAAGAACCTCACCTGACGTGACCCACACCTGACCCTTCACAAGACCCATCACAAGACCCTTACCTGATGTAGAATAGAATCACAGAGTTGGAAGGGACCTTGGAGGTCTTCAAGTCCAACCCCCTGCTTAGGCAGGAAACCCTACACCACTTCAGACAAATGGTTATCCAACATCTTCTTGAAAACTTCCAGTGTTGGAGCATTCAAAACTTCTGGAGGCAAGTTGTTCCATTGATTAATTGTTCTAATTGTCAGGAAATTTCTCCTTAGTTCTAAGTTGCTTCTCTCCTTGATTAGTCTCTACCCGTTGCTTCTTGTCCTGCCTTCAGGTTTTTTGGAGAATAACTTGACTCCCTCTTCTTTGGGGCAGCCCCTGAGATATTGGAAGACTGCTATCATGTTACCCTGAGTTCTTCGTTTCATTAAACTAGACATACCCAATTCCAGCAACCGTTCAATGTGAACCACACCTGACCCATCATCTCACCTGATGTGAGCCATACTTGACCCCTTACAAAACCCATCACTACACCCACATGTGACGTGACTTCCCCATCACAAGACCTACTGACCACACGAAGGCCTTATCAACTCTGAGACTGACCTTCCCTGAACTCCGCTGAAGATGTTACCTAACCTGGTAACGCAACGTTCAGAAACCAACCCTTAAGTTCGGAGAACGAACCTCCACCCTCACTCTTGAATTGCTGGATCATAAAACAAATCGACCCACAATTCTCTGTAGAGGCACAAACAAAACCTGGTTCCGATTAGCCTACTTTGGAGATAATTATTGCCAAGATATGGCTCTCTAGAGAAGACTTTAAGGCTTTTTTAAAAAAAAAGGTGGAAGGAAGGAAGAATTGAGGCCGCTGGATAGGCTATATAATTATATAATCATTCCCTGCCAGAAAAGAACCACGTTCATCTCTTTGAAGTATAGAAAGGAGGTTACTAACAAATATGCAATTTGCTTCCAGCTGTGTTAATTAAAGCTGTTAATCCACCTCTAAATGTGCTTTGCTCTGAAATTTCTAACATTGGTTGATAGAATCACCGCTAAACTCAAGATCAGGGGTCTCCAACCTTTAGCAACTTTAAGACTTGCGGACTTCAACTCCCAGAATCCCTCAGCCAGCAAAGCTTAAAGTTGCCAAGGTTGGAGACCCCCCGTTCTAAATGAGATATGACCATAGGTGGTATTTAGCCAGTTCGGACTGGTTCGCCCGAACTGGTAGCGGAAATTGTGGGTTGGTGGGCCCACCCCTGGCCCCACCCCACCTCTATGCCATCCTATTTAGGCATGTTTTTGAGGCCGGGTGCATGCGCAGAAAGCTTGCAAGCCAGCAAAGCGCAAATGCGGAAGTCCGGGTGCATGTGCTCACATTTGCAAACTGGTAGGGAAAGTAAATGAATACCATCCCTGAATATGACCCAGGGCATCCTTGACAGATAATTAAAAACCAGCCTCCCATCGACCTGTGCGCTCCCACAGGGAGGGTCTCCTCAGGGTGCCATCAGCCAAACAATGCCAGCTGGCGACCCCCAGAGGGAGAGCCTTCTCTGTGGGGGCACCTACCCTCTGGAACGAGCTTCCTCCGGGGTTACGATCACTCCCCGACCTCCGGACCTTCCGACGCGAGCTCAAGACCCTTTTATTTCATCGCGCGGGGCTGGCCTAATGTGTTATGGTTTTAATTGGGGTTTTACTATTGTTTTTAATAGTTTTAAAGTTTAGCCAAATTTGAATTAGATTTTTATAGTGTTTTTTAATCTATTTATGTATATTTATTTATTTATTTATTTATTTATTTATTTATTGCATTTGTATATTGCCCTTCTCCCGCAGGACTCAGGGAGGTTAACAGCCGATTTTAAAAGATACAATAAATACACATTAAAAACAGACTAAAAATCATAGACTATATTGTTTTATGTTGGCTGTAAGTCCAACGTAAGTCCTGAGTCCTTCGGGAGAAGGGCGGTATAGAAATTTAATAAACTAACTAACTAACTAACTAACCAGATGGTCTTTAAAGCAGGAAAACGTCCCGCTGTGTTTCATGAAATGGATGTGAGCTGGTGTCACTGGAGAGTCATGCAGGGTTTCTTGCGTGGGATGGGATGATTCCTTTGACGTTGGTAAGATCCCAGTTGTGGGAAGGAAATTTTTCTCTTGTCTCCCAAGCGCTGGGCTTAAAATCCGGATTTAGGAGGGTCTTCAAGAGTTCATCGGGTGGAGGAAGGATGCTGGCAATGGAATTAAGTTCTCACTAATGAACCCCCTCTTCTCCTTCCCAAGGCCTTTAGCCAGGGGTGAAATGCTCCCGGTTCAGACCGGATCGCCTGATCCGGTAGTGATGGCAGCGGGTGGTTCGGAGAACCGGTAGCAAAAATCCCTGCCCACCCCCATGCCCAGCTGAGCCGTGCAATCATCAGAGGTTTTTTTTTTTACTTTTAAAAGCATTTTTTCTTCGGCCGAAAAAATGCTTTTAAAAGAAAAAAAAAAAGCTTTTAAAAGGCTCCTCTGATGATCCCAGATGAGTTGCCTGATCGTCAGAGGCTTTTTTTTCTTTTAAAGGCTAAAAAAAATGCTTTTAAAAGAAAAGAAAAGCCTCCGATGATCAGGCAACATAGCTGGGATCGTCAGAGGAGCCTTTTAAAAGCATTTTTTACAACCTCTTCAGCCGAAGAGGTTGTAGAAAAAATGCTTTTAAAAGTTAAAAAAAAAGGTTGGCCAAGCCCACCCAGTCACATTACCACCCCCCAAGCCACCCCCAAAGAACCAGTAGTAACAAATTTTACATTTCATCACTGACTTTAGGCACTGTTAAAGATGACAATGTTTTGTCCATTGGAGAATTAACGGAGCTAGAAGACCTGCCAGCTGCCAAATATTCTCCAAAGTTTGCAATAAGACAGGAGGATCCTTTCTCCTTGTGTAGCCTCTTAAGAATATGGATTATGCACGTTTCAATTACAATCTTCTTACTTACCTCATATGGAATAGGGAGAGAGGCTTGCATGTTTGAAATACTGAGGCCAAGAAGGGCTTATCTACAAGGTCAAATGCTTTCTCAAGCTTCTTATTTACCGGGCCTTGATCGAACTGCTGTTAAAATAGATCTCTAAATACCCTTTTGGAAAGATCACACTTGAAATATTGTATTCAGTTCTGGTCACCACAATATAAAAGAGTCACCAAAAGAGACTCTGGAAAGAGTACAAAAGGTAATTAAGATTATTAGAGGGCTGGAGGCTAAAACATATGAAGAACGGCTGCAGGAATTTGGGTAATTCTAGTTTAATGAAAAGAAGGACGAGAGGTTGATGTGATAGCAGTCTTCCAATATCTCAGGGGTTGCCACAAAGAAGAGGGAGTCAAGCTATTCTCCGAAGCACCTGAGGGCAGGAGGAGAAGCAACGGGTGGAAACTCATCAAGGAGAGAAGCAACCTAGAACTAAGGAGAAATTTCCTGACAGTGGGGACAATTAATCAGTGGAACAGATTCCCTCCAGATGTTGTGAATCTCCAACGTTGGAAGTTTTAAAGAAGAGATTGGATAACCATTTGTCTGAAGTGGTGTAGGGTTTCCTGCCTGAGCAGTGGGGTTGGACTAGAAACCTCCATGGTCCCTTCCAACTCTGTTATTCTGTATTCTGTAAATTTCTTTCTTTCTTTCTTTCTTTCTTTCTTTCTTTCTTTCTTTCTTTCTTTCTTTCTTTCTTTCTTTCTTTCTTTCTCCGTCTCTCTTTCTCTTTTTCTCTCTCTTTCTCTTTTTCTCTGTTTCTGTGTGTATGTCTCTTGCCTGGAGGTGACTCTAGGCAGCTTACAATCATAATTCTTTATTATTACAATCATTACTATTCATTATTCGCAGGTCAGGTACCGAAATCATGCATTGGCCAGCCTGTAGCTCAATTGTGCATGTCACCAGTTGTATCTCGCCCGCTCCCGCTCCCCCTGCCGCAGCCAGGCCCCTCTTATCTCCTGCCAGACGCTGATAGTTCGGAAGAATGTCCTGGCATGCTTCCAGGCCCCAGCCCTGGCACCATGCCCGGACAGGCCGAGCAAGACGAAGGGCCTGACGTGCCTTCAGCCCCCAGTCCTGGCACCATGTCCAGGCAAACGGAGCAACTAAACCCCTCCCCCACAGCATGTGAGCCTGAAGAATGTGAGGCCAGTCATGAGCTAGGATTGCCAACAGCTGGAGGCTGGAGAGATCCTCTCTTCCGGAGAATTGAGAGGCAACGTCAGCAAAAGGGAGGGAGGGGCAGGCCTGGATAAGTGCTGAGTCATGGAGCCACACCCTATGGCTTATATAAAGGATCTGCTTTCTGGCATTCTCTGAGTCAGGCAAAGTCTAACTTGGATTGCTGAAGTCACTTCCTGGTCTCCTGCCTGCCTTGAGAACTCTGATAGGACTTTGGCAGAGCTGCAGAGGCACGCCTGATTCGGATTTCCCTGACCCAGCCGTCAGCGGAGGAGTGGGACACGACACCAGTTTCCAGAACAGTACAATGTGAGAAATGCGAGAGAAGGGCCTTCCATTGTTGTTGTTTTTTTGAACGAAAGTGAATATTTTTAATTTCACCCCTGAGGATCATCCCTGCCTTCATAAGAACCGAATAAGTGGCTGTTGTCAGAAACCGTAATAGCCTATCCAACGCTGAGAATCCTCCGAGAGGTAGTGTCTCCAGTTTGCGGGGAGGAGGCGAAAAATGAGATTGCTTAACAGGGATTGTGAATTCATTGTGAAACTCGGGCAGTTTGCCTGTATTTATGAAAGAGAGGAAAAATATGGTTGTGGTTTGGAGTGGGGGGAGAAACCTTCATTGCTTCTCGTGTTTTAACTGTGGTTTCTCCAGGATTTCTTCTTGGCTTGGTTTCAGGAACAAAGGAGGAAAGAGGGGAGGTGAAGATGCAGCCATTTCAAATGAATCACAAGCTTTTGTTAAGATTTCTCCAAAAGGAAGTCCCGGTTATGTAAGAATGCTAACCTTGGCATTCAGTCAATTCCTGTCCGTCCGTCTGTCCCCCTCAGGACAAAAAATGAATTTTTGAAGGCTTTGAATTTTTTCCAAGAACAGGGGAAAAAAAAAAAACCTTTCAAAGAAATCCAAAGAGTTCAAACTCTCTTTTTTTTAAAAAAACAACAACAAAACTGGCAATCTCTTCTTCACCACCTGGTTTTTGCCAACCGAGACCTTCGAAGGAACAGGGAGACGTGGATTAAAACAAACTTCTCCTTTTCAGGTTGGAGAAGAACCCCAAAAATGAAGATTTTTTTGGTTTAGTGCAACGGCTTGTTGGAAGAAATATCCATCTGGGTTCAGTTCCAAGTGGGGACAAAGACACTGGAAACATGGAGGCTGCTTGGAAAGATGGTTTAATGGTGGTCAGGATCACATGGCTTGAGTTCCTGAACAGAAAAAAGGGATGAGATCCTGCACGCTCCCTGGTTTTATGATTTTTCTGAGCTTTGACCTTTCTGGGGCACAGGAAGAGTATCCTGATTGGTTGTCAGACTCCCAGGGGGTGGGGGTCTTAGCTAGCCTTGCTGGCTGTCTCTCAAGCTTGCTTGAGCCTTGCCATGTGGTGAGTTTCAGTTGTATTGTGTTGCAAATCATGGGGGGATTGAGTGAGCTTGGTTGAAGCCTTAATTGCCCATTGACAAAGGTGGGGAGAATGAGTGAGCTTAGCTGAGGCTTTTAATGGCCCATTGACAAAGGTGGGGGGGAGTCAGGAAGTTGCAGGGAGCTCCTTTGTCTTTAAAATATGTTTCTCCATTTCTCATCCAGGAAGGTATAATATTCTGCTTTTTAAAATATTTCCTAGAATATTTCATTCTTCTAGGAGGGGGGTGGGTGCTAAATTCCTACAGGCTATAGGTGGTCTTCACTTCAGAAGCGTTCTGTTCATTTGGGCTGACACTCAGGAGTGTCCACAAGGTGAAAGAAATCAAGGTGGCACATAAAGGCCAGAGTTTCTGTTGCAATCAAGGCCACGGTCCTCTTCACCACATCCTGGAGATACCTCTGTAGGAAGTTAGCCCCCAACCCTCTCCTGGAAGAATGAAATATTCTAGGAAATATTAAAAAGGCAGAATATTTTATTTCCCTGGATGAAAAATGGAGAAACGTGTTTTTTTTTAAGGCAGGAAGCAGACTTGCTCTTCATAGCTCCCCACCCTCCTCGATAGCTCACAGCAGAGGTCAGCACTTAAGAGATAAAGAGATAGACAGCTCTATTCATAAGCAAATGCCCTCACCCAAATTTCAACAAAGGTAGGATTAGCTCTCTACCCGTCTAGCAACAGAACTCCCCACATGGCATCTGGGGAGATTGCATTACTCAGCATGGCTCAACCAAGCCTGGGACTCAAAAGACGACCTACAAAGTTATCCCTGCATGGCCCCATGGGAATCTGACAGCCAATCAGAACACAAACTCAAATTCAAAGCCCAACAGAGAGTATAAATCTCTCCCTCCCTCTTTCTCTCTCTCTCTCATCTCTCTTTTTTTCAGGAATAGTGACCACTCATCTAGTTCAACTCTTGTAGGATCTACAAGTACTTCTTCAGTCTAAACCTGGAGGGTGATATTTGTCCCTCGGCGATGAAGAAGACCAGAACACCAGTTCCTACACCCATTTCCTTTGTACTTTATTTGGTCAACTACAGAGTGTGGAGCTCTCTCAATTAGGGGAAATATAGGACAGGAACCAGAATAGTTCCATTTTGAAAGAAGAGGCTATTCTCCAAAGCACCTGAGGGCAGGACAAGAAGCAACAGATGGAAACTGATCAAGGAGAGAAGCAACTTAGAACTAAGGAGAAATTTCCTGATAGTTAGAACAACTAATCAGTGGAACAACTTGCCTCCAGAAGTTGTAAATGCTCCAACACTGGAAGTTTTTATAAGAAGATGTTGGATAACTACAGTATTTGTCTGAAGTGGTGTAGGGTTTCCTGCCTAAGCAGGGGGTTGGACTAGAACAGGGGTCTCCAACCTTGGCCACTTTAAGCCTGGAGGATTTCAACTCCCAGAATTCTGGGAGTTGAAGTCCTCCAGGCTTAAAGTTGCCAAGGTTGGAGACCCCTGGACTAAAAGACCTCCAAGGTCCTTTCCAAATCTTGTTATTCTATTGTCTATTGAAAGGATATTGTGGGTGAGCTAAGGGGGCTATGTGGTTTATACCATGATGGTTTTCCCCTGGACTTGAAATGGAAAGATGAAATGGCTCCTCACCAAGTCCTGCCAGAAGCAGGAATGTTTGCAAATGGAGGATCAAAAGAAGACAGGAGCTGTGAATATCTGATGCCCTGTAGAAAATAGGACCACTATATATATTTTGAAACCTTCCCTCCCCGCTGCTAAAACCTTAGCAGAAGGTTCATTAACTATATATTTCAAAGATGGCTCATGGTTTAGCATTATTGACGTCCATCTGGTGCAGGTATTTAGGCTTAGCTTTATGCGAAGGTTAACATCTGAAATGAAATGTCCCTTTGAATTTGTAAAGATAAATTCACTTCTTCAACTCATCATAGCCAGATAGGGCCTGACCGTAATAATAAGGGTCAAGGAAATGATTAGCATATAAATAGCACTTTCCACATTCCTGTTTTAAGCATCCTGGCTGGTTGGTTTTTTTTTTACCTCTATCCCTTTTAAATGCAAAGTGATGCAAGCCATAAACTCAAAGAGAATTAACTTGCATCAATTTGAGTGATCTTTTCAGCGCCCCCCCAGCCCCCAGTAGAGTGTACAAAAGGACAATGGTTTAACAAACAAATAAAAAGGTGCTTTCCGGCTATCCGGAAAACACAATTATATGTCTGTTTAACTTGAATCTGTATTCTTTTTCCACATGCTTTAGCTACCTCAGCTCTGAAAGTTCAGAAATTTGTGTTAAATGGCAGATAGATGCAGAGCTTAGGAGAAGGATCAAAGCGGAGTATTCTTACTAAACATAATTAATATGTTTATAAAATATGTTTTGGGCTTCAAAATGAGCCCTGGAGATTCAGATTTATGGGCAGGAACCATATATTAAGAAAATATATAAGAATCATATATTAAGAAAAATATTATTAAATCTATCTATCTATCTATCTATCTATCTATCTATCTATCTATCTATCTATCTATCTATCTATCTATCTATCTATCTATCTATTTATCTATCTGTTCTCTCTCATCTCAGTAAGGGTATATGGTAAACAGGAAAATAATTAACCACAGCAATTTGTTGTTAGAGAAAGAAAAAAGAAATAATAGGACTGTTGGAAGAAACATCCATCTGGGTTCAGTTCCAAGTGGGGACAAAGACACTGGAAACATGGAGACTGCTTGGAAAGATGGTTTAATGGTGGTCAGGATCACATGGCTTGAGTTCCTGAACAGAAAAGGGCTGAGATCCTGTGTGCTCCCTGGCTTTATGCTTTTTCTGAGCTTTGAACTTTCTGGGGCACAGGAAGAGTATCCTGATTGGCTTTCAGACTCCCAGGGGGTGGGGGTCTTAGCTAGCCTTGCTGGCTGATGTAATCTTCCCAGGTGCCATGTGGTGAGTTTCTGTTCTAGATGGGTTCTATTATGATGCAGATGATGGTTGACAAAGGTGGGGGGGAAATGAGTGAGCTTAGCTGAGGCTTTAATGGCCCATTGACAAAGGTGGGGGGGAGTGAGTTTCTGTCTCTGACCCATTGACAAAGGTGGTGGTGGGGAGTCAGGAAGCTGCTTTGTCTTTAAAACATGTTTCTCCATTTCTCATCCAGGGAAATACATTTTGCCTTTTTAAATATTTTCTAAAATATTTCATTCTTCTAGGAGAGGGGTGGGTGCTAAATTCCTACAGGACAATAAAACTGCGCCTCTAAATAAATGTTTTGCCCACTTTATGTAACTTGATGAAGCTCTTTGGCCACCTGGTATGTGAGCGTGGGAGTAGCACGCTAAAAAAGTGTAAGCATATAATTTTCATGCCCTATAAATATAAATTTATATACCCTTGTAACTTTCATGTCCATATATATAAAAGAAAAACTCAAACAACAATTAGGGGATGCAAGAAACATACCCATGGAAACACACACGAAGGACTTAAACGCTGATACACAAATCCTCAAACAGGGCGAAATAGAAGCAAGAGTAGAGGAGGGATGAAACCCATGACTGGAATGTACTGATGGATGGAAACAAATTGTTCAAGAGAAACAGATCTACAAAAAGAGGAGGTGGAGTTGCACTGTATGTAAGAGATTCCTACATATCTACAGACATCCACAGAAATGGACTAGAATAGGGATCTCCAACCTTTCGGACCTCAGGGACCACTAAATTCATAATTTTAAATCCCGTGGACCACTAATATGATCTGCTTAATGACCGGCTGGGTGGGTGTGGCTAGGTGGTCATATGACTGGGTGGGAGTGACCAACTTGATGTCACTCACGTTGAAGGGTGCCTCGCCAGCCTCTGCTTGCCCCTCCCTCCCAGCCCCTATTCGCCTGCCCGCCCAGGCTCCTTAGGGCCCCAACAGGAAGCAGTTATTGGAGCTAAGCAGCCACCATGAGAAAGAGTTGGCAAAACAGCTCAGTTCAAATTGGATCTGACCGAGAAGGATGCTCAGCAGAAACACCTCAGTGAGGACTAGGAGCATAGGCTTTTCAAGCAGAGGGAAGACCTGCGGGAATGTAAGGCCAGGTACCAGCACCTGGAGGCTCAGTTGCCTGAGATGGTCAGCCAGTTCCAGGCCATGATGTAGTCCCACTGGAACGAGGCCCTTTGGCTATTCACCACCAGCGGCACTTCCCTCCAGCCTTCGCCCAAAGCCCCACACCAGGAGGCTGAAGCAGACCCCAAGTCGGAATTTCTTGCCCCCTCCAACCTGCACAAAAAGACCCCAAAGGGGGAGACTCTCTGCAGCAACACAAATATTCATTGCACATATCTGGCCCAGGGGCCATAGTTTGAGGACCCCTCATTTAGTGCCATATAAAAAATGCAGATAATTTTTCTGGGGACCCCCAAAATGTTCTCACGGACCACCAGTGGTCCACGGACCACCAGTTGGTGACCGCTGGACTAGAAGACATCCAAGGTCCTTTCCAGCTCTATTCCATTCCATTCCATTCCATTCCATTCTACTCTACTCTACTCTACTCTACCCTGCATTCTATTCTATTCTATTCTATTCTATTCTATTCTATTCTATTCTATTCTATTCTATTCTATTCTATTCTATTCTATTCTATTCTATTCTACACTTTACTCTACTCTACTGTACCCTGCATTCTATTCTATTCTATTCTATTCTATTCTATTCTATTCTATTCTATTCTATTCTATTCTATTCTGTTCTGTTCTATTCTACACTTTGCTCTACTCTACTCTGCCCTGCATTCTGTTCTGTTCTGTTCTGTTCTGTTCTATTCTATTCTGTTCTGTTCTGTTCTATTCTATTCTATTCTGTTCTATTCTATTCTATTCTGCACTTTTGCTCTGCTCTGCTGTGCCCTGCATTCTGTTCTATTCTGTTCTATTCTATTCTGTTCTATTCTGTTCTGTTCTGTTCTATTCTACTCTACTCTACCCTGCATTCTATTCTATTCTATTCTATTCTATTCTATTCTATTCTATTCTATTCTATTCTATTCTATACTCTATATTTTATATTCTATATTCTACTCTACTCTACTTTACTCTACTCTACTCTACCACAAAAAAATTTACCCCTTTCTAAACGTGCATTGAATGCACAACCAGTGCATTCAGCAGCAAAGAGATGGTTTTGATGACTTAGCCCAAGAGATGGCAAGGAAGAAAATAGCGAGAAAAATAAAATACATTGCACGCAAAATCGAATAAGAATGAGATTGCCAACCCATTCCTTCCTCCGTACAGCTTGTTTCATGTTCATTATGATTAACCACAAAGGTGGATTAATAGGGAGGGCTGCTTTGGAGATGCTCTTGTGCCTTCCCCTTGCAACTCCCTCTGGTGCACCAAGCCTGGCTGACTCAGCAGTCTTCCTAACTGGGTGGCACTGGGCCATCTGTTTAATGAGAAGCTACAACCCGTTCAGGGTAGATTGTGTCATTCGTGCGTGGAAGCAAAATTTGATGAGCACTAGCGAACTTTTATCCAGTTTCCCCCCACCCCAGCTGTGCTTCAAACAGAGGACAGAAGACTCTGAATCCGAGGGATGAGGTCTTCTGCTCTTCACCCCATCTGAGCAATGATGCAGGAGACACCAAGTCATATCCTAGTTAGGGTGATAGAAATATAAGAACCATCGTCCCTCGATATAAGAGAACGGTTGCTATGGAAGAACGCCAAGTGTAGAAATAATCTAGGTCAGGGGTCTCCAACCTTGGCAACTTTAAGCCTGGAGGACTTCAACTCCCAGAATTCCCGCAAAAAAGGTTCCAGAAAAACCTCTTCTGCAGCTTGTCCATTTTTTCTCCCTTATTTCAATGTATCCTTTATACATACAAGTCTAATATTAATTTATTTACATATGTACCTATAATTAACAGTGTACCCAATTTCATTTCTACAAACTACATTTTTTTCCCTGCTTCCTCTTACTTGTTATTACATTTCTACTCCTATATCTTCTTTATTTGATCTTTCCTCGCCTTTTATCTCTCTCTCCTCTAGCCCTTCACACCATTTCTCTCACACTACATAATATTCTGTTTCCTCTTTTTCTTGTATTTCCTTTGTAAGTTTATCCATTTCCGCACATTCCAAGACTTTTCTAATCAAATTATCTTTGGTCGGTATGTTATCGTTTTCCCAATTCTGTGCGTATATTATTATTGCTGCTGTGATAATATGGATGATTAAATATTGTATTTTTTCCCCATAAGACCCTGGGAGTATTCCTAATAAAAATGTTTCCGATTTCATCTCAATATGTTGTTTGGTTATTTCTTCTAATTGTAATTTAATCTTACTCCAATACCACATGTGGTAGTACGTTCCTCTTTGTTGTTTGCATTTCCAACACGTTGGCGAGACCAACTTTTGATTAAAGTATTTTTTTTAAAAATCTATATAATATGTCCAGCTATTTGATTCACACACAAAGACTTAAGTCCTTTTTGAATGAATTGTCAAAATACTGTATAGCCTGATACACGAGAAGAGAATGAAAAACCTGTGTATGAATTTACTAATATACTCAGTTCAAAGGGGCTTTAAGGCACTAGAGAAATATTAACCACGATGGATTAATTGTCCCTTCGTAAAATGGAAGAGAAAATAGACACTGATTATGTTGCCGCTGGTATTTATTTTATTCTTTTTTTTAGGTTTATTTAGGGAGAAATTGTTTAATCAAAAAAATAAATTAAGCTTTAATGACTGCTCTTCAGTATAAATATCACACTTTGGCAACAAATTTAAACGAAGGCCTTAATCTTCTTGTCACATTGTGGAAAGCCGAATGAATGGATGTGAGCCTGGACTGAATTCTAACCAATTTGTATATATATTTATGAAGAAACAAACCCTTTCGGTTCCCATGGAGTTTTGCAAAGGACTTTTGCAAGAAGGGGAAAGGTCAGAATAGCAGAGCAACGGCGCTAGCTTTTAGGCTTATCTACTGCCCCATAGTCTTGGCAGTTTACAATTATTTGCATATTGCCCATAACAATCTGGGTCCTCATTTTACCGACCTTGGAAGGATGGAAGGTTGAGTCAACCCTGAGCCGGTCAGGATCGAACTCCAGGCTGTGGGCAGAGTTTGCTTGCAATGCTGTATTTAAACCACTGTGCCACCAGGGGTCAGTGTGTCCTTGACTACACGGTTAAAATTCCACTCTTTATATGGGTATATGAGTTGCCCCTAAATCCAGGTACCGGATTTAGTCAATTTCTCTCCCCCCCCCTCCCTCTCTCTCTTGCTATCTATCTATATCTCTCTACCTGTATCTCTATCTGTCTTTCTATCTCTATATCTTTGTCTGTTCATCTGGCCATCCATCCATCCATCCATCCATCATATCTGCCTGTCTCTCTCTCCCTCTCTCTCTGCCCATCCATCCATCCATCCACCCACCCACCCTGTCTGTCTGTCTCTGTCTCGCTATCTGTCTGTCTATCTATCTATTTATCTATCTATCTATCATCTATCTATCTATCATCTATCTATCATCTATCTATATCTATCTGTCATCTCTCTCTCTCTCTATTATCTATCTACTGTATCTATCATCATTATTATCTATCTATCCATCCATCCATCCATCCATCCATCCATCCATCCATCCATCCATCGTATCTGTCTGTCTGTCTGCCTCTCTCTCTCTCTCTTTCTGCCCGTCCATCCATCCACCCACCTTGTCTGTCTGTCTGTCTGTCTCTGTCTGTCTGTCTGCATGTCTGCATGTCTGCCTGTCTATCTATCTATCTATTATCTATCTATCTATCTATCTATCTATCTATCTATCTATCTATCTATCTATCTATCTATCTATCTATCTATCTATCTATCTATTATCTATTTATCATCTCTCTCTCTCTCTCTCATCTATCTATCATCATCATCATTATCCATCCATCCATCCATCCATCCATCCATCCATCTATTTAGTCACATGTTTTGTCTTTCCCTGCTTCCATAGGATTCTCCTGTTCAAGGCCTGTTCCTTAGCAGGGTTGTGCAGTTTTATAAAAGACATAAACCTGGTCGATTATCTTAATTTGAGGGTAGAAAAAGATTCTTTCATTTCTAAACTGGATGACGGCTCATAATAGCTTTCTTTTATAAGTTTGAAGATTGTTTTTTTTTTTTAAATGCCTTGGCACAACTCCGTGGGCTTTCTGTACTCTATATTTCTGAATCTATTTCATGAATTATAGACGGCCCCAGTGCTGATGAATAGCAGGTGAGGCCTTCATTTAATTAATTTTGTATGTCCTGATGCCATTTTTACTGAAATGACTTTAAAAGATGGATGGTTGGTTGGTCCAGAGAGGGCTTTTGGTGATGATGTAAAGTGCTTTTTGTACCGTTAAATGAAGGCTGCTGAAAATAGAACATGCCAGTATGGAATGAACAAAGGGGCGTGCATAAGAGCACAAGAGTGCCTACCGTTCCTGTCCTATAGTTTCCTTTCGTTATATCCAATTAATATAGTCATTACATACTCATACTCATATATATGCTTATATATTGTACAATTATTTCATGCTTATATATACTGTGTGACAAAATAAATAAATAAATAAAAATAAATAAAACAAGGGAGAAATGCCGTTTAACGTCTTTTAAAAAGTAGGCAAAGAAAAGAGAAACAATGTGAATGCGTGTAAATTTGTTTGCATGTATATATTTCCGGCTCAGGCTAATTTTGTGTAGGATTAACATCAACAGTACTGATTATACAGAAATGAATGAATGCATGAATGAATGAATGGATGAATGAGGTAAATGTTTATTTATTGGACTTTCGTTTTAATAAATCTGTAGAATTCTGGCTGCAGCCTTGGAACTTGTATGTAGAACATATGACTAACTCTGCAGAATTCCAGCTCATAAGCTCTGAACTCCAAACTGCCTAAGGAGACATGGACCTTCAATGATGAACATTGTTTTCCATCACCTCAAATCTCAGGATAAAGCAGGTTTGTTCAAAAATTGCTTTTGGTAATGCTGCACCCATCTACTCATCCATGATGCATGGCCATACACAGGCAAGCACATATGCAAATACAAGATCACGGTTTATTTCATCTGAGGTTCAACCTCAGATAATAGCAAGAGTTCATGAAGGCCCAATAAGTTTATTCTTCATTGGGTTTAGTAGTCTTCAGCCTTCAGGAAGACAAGTAAGAAAGACGGAAATCCAATGGCTCAGAAAAATATCATTGGCTTTCATTCACACACTTTTGTTTTTAAGGATTCTGGAGAACACATCCATTTTGTCATCTGCACCTCTATCCCTGTCTGGTTCGGTTCTGCAATCCAACAAGACAGACACAGACTTCAGAGGATCATTAGAACTGCAGAAAAAACAATGGCTACCAACCTGCCTTCCATTGAGGACCTGTATACTGCACGAGTCAAAAAGAGGGCTGTGAAAATACTGTATTTACAGACCCCTTGCATCCTGGACATAAACTGTTTCAACTCCTACCTTGAAAACGACGCTGTAGAGCACTGCACACCAGAACAAGTAGACACAAGGACAGTTTTTTTCCAAACGCCATCACTCTGCTAAACAAATCATTCCCTCAACACTGCCAAACAATTTACTAAATCTGCACTACTATTAATCTTCTCATCGTTCCCATCACCCATCTCATGACTGTAACTTTGCTGCTTGTATCCTTACGATTTATACTGATTGATTGTTTCCTGATTGCTTATTTGTAGCCTATGACTATCATTAAGTGTTGTATCATTAAGTGTTAAATGTGTACCCTATGACTATTATTAAGTGTGGTATGTTGTACCTTGATTGTACCTTGATGAAGGTATCTTTTCTTTTATATATGCTGAGAGCATACACACCAAGACAAATTCCTTGTGTGTCCAATCACACTTGGCCAATAAAAATTCTATTCTATTCTATTCTATTCTATTCTATTCTATTCTATTCTATTCTATTCTATTCTATTCTATTCTATTATGCATTATAAAAACAAAAACAGAATCTTGCTTTTATGAAAGTCAACATGCAATGATTAAAATTTGTCTTTTTTTTTTTTTTAAATTGAACTCTTGGAGTTTTGGGTCCCTCTGCCAAATATTATCTGCCGCTATTAAATGAACATTCTTTGGAATGCCAGTTTTCCGTTACCCTTATGAAGAGATTTGACTGTCCAATTCATGGATGTACAGATTAAAATTCCAGCCATCTGCACCTTCCTTATTGTTGAAGTTGAAGGGCACCTGATGCAGAACAAGGCTAGTTGTCTCCCAGGCCTCTCGCTAGTTAACAATTATGGTCTTGGAAGAGAAACTGCAGCAAAAATCTTTAATGCAGGCATTGGCACAGAGCCACCGAGAGTTAAATTTTAATCCCATATACCGCGCCTACCAGTTCTCCCCCATGAATAAAACATGAGTGGCTTGTAGCTGAGATGAACCAAGATGCACTGGCATTTTGCAGAGACGAAATTAGATGGAAGGAATGTGATGGAGTTCGTCTTTTGCTGATGACAAACTTCTCCATCCTACTGGCCAAAAAATGGTTGGATAGGCTTGCTCTCTAAATCTGCCTTTTTTGGTTATTTGAGCCAAACCAATGTTGATGAGACAATGAACAAGCAGGAAAAGGCCTGGAAGATTTGGGTTGGGGGTTTCTTGAAAGCAGTACTCTTGTAGAGCTAATCTACAAATGATTATATGGGGGAAAAAAATTAATCAACATCTAAGCCAGAGGCGTCAAAATCAATTTCATTGAGGGCCGCATCAGGGTTGTGTTTGACCTTGGTTGGCTAGGGGTGTGGCTGGGGGCGTGGCCATGATGGGAGTGACACAAAACTCATTTTGGGGGGCACCTGTGGTGGCCAAGTTCTTTTTTTTTAAAGAAGTCTTTTATTTTTTTTTCTTTTCTTATACACATATTATAGATGTACATTTTCTTATATTTTTGATATTGATATTTGATATTTGATATTGACCATCAATTGTGTTGTAAATGTTGTACCGTGATGAACGTATCTTTTCTTTTATGTACACTGAGAGCGTATGCACCAAGACAAATTCCTTGTGTGTCCAATCACACTTGGCCAATAAAATTCTATTCTATTCTATTCTATTCTTAGTCATAGATAATCGTACACATCCCCTCTAAGCAAAGTACAAAAATAAAACATTTTAATTACATTTGGAGTTGCTCTGCTACCCTTTCTTTCCCTCTGTTTTAAACAAACCTTCGTCTTCTGTTTTCCCTCCCTCCACCTTCTTCTTTTCTACCTTCTTCCTCCTCCTCTCCTTCCTCATACAGATCCAAACCTCACACCAATGGAATCAATGGTGCAGCGAACACGAAAAAGCACAACCCAGCATAAAGCAGCATTATGTTCCACCACTACGCATACATAGTTTTCTAAAAAAAACCATCCAAACAAAGTACCATTTCTGCATGCAACAAGCCTTCTGAATTTTTCTCACCGAGCTTCAAATCTTGGAGAAAAAGCTTAGAGGCTCCAGTTGTATAACTATAATAACAACAACAACAACAACAACAACAACAACAACAACAACAACAATAACAATAATAATAATAATAATAATAATAATAATAATAATAATAATAATAATAATAATAATAATAATAATATTTTAATTTTTATACCGCCCTTCTCCCGAAGGACTCAGGGCGGTTAACAGCCAGATAAAAATACATTACAATATACAATAAAACCCATTTAAAAAACTTATTCAACATTGGCCTAATTAAAACTATAAAAGACATGATATAAAACCCCGTTTAAAATCCAATTTAAAACCCATGTTATGCCAGTCCTGCTCAGAAGAATAAATACGTCTTCAGCTCATGGCGAAAGGCCCGGAGGTCAGGAAGTTGACTGAGTCCAGGAGGAAGCTCATTCCAGAGGGTAGGTGCCCCCACAGAGAAGGCTCTCCCCCTGGGGGTCACCAGCCGGCATTGTTTGGCTGACAGCACCCTGAGGAGGCCCTCTCTGTGGGAGCGCACCGGTCGGTGGGAGGCATACGGTAACAGAAGGCGGTCCCGTAGAGATCCCGGTCCTATGCCATGGAGCGCTTTAAAGGTGGTAACCAGCACCTTGAAGTGCACCCGGAAGACCACAGGTAGCCAGTGCAGCTTGCGCAGGAGAGGTGTTATATGGGAGCCACCAGTGGCTCCCTCTATCACCCGCGCAGCTGCATTCTGGACCAACTGGAGCCTCCGGGTGCTCTTCAAGGGGAGCCCCATGTAGAGAGCATTGCAGTAGTCTAGGCGAGAGGTCATGAGGGCATGAGTGACCGTGCATAGGGAATCCCAGTCTAGAAAGGGGCGCAACTGGCGAACCAGGCGTACCTGGTAGAAGGCTCTCCTGGAGACGGTTGCCAAATGCTTTTCAAAAGATAACCATCCATCCAGGAGAACGCCTAGATTGCGCACCCTCTCCATTGGGGCCAATGATTCGCCCCCAACAGTCAGCAGCGGTTGCAGCTGACTGTACCGGGATGCCGGCATCCACAGCCACTCAGTCTTGGAGGGGTTGAGCTTGAGCCTGTTTCTCCCCATCCAGACCCGCACGGCTTCCAGACACCGAGACAGCACTTCGACAGCTTCATTGGGGTGGTCCGGGGTGGAAATGTACAGCTGGGTGTCATCAGCGTACAGTTGATAACTCACCCCAAAACCACTGATGACCTCACCCAGCGGCTTCATGTAGATGTTGAACAGGAGAGGCGAGAGAACTGACCCCTGTGGCACCCAACACAGGAGGCGCCTTGAAGTCGATCTCTGCCCCCCTGTCAACACCATCTGTGACCGGTCAGAGAGATAGGAGGAGAACCACCGCAAAACGGTGCCTCCCACTCCCAAACCCTCCAACCGGCGCAGCAAGATACCATGGTCGATGGTATCAAAAGCCGCTGAGAGATCTAACAGGGCCAGGGCAGAGGAATAACCCCTGTCCCAAGCCTTCCAGAGGTCATCCACCAACGCGACCAAAGCTGTCTCCGTGCTGTACCCGGGCCGGAAACCGGACTGGAACGGGTCTAGATAGACAGATTCATCCAGGTACTGGGGTAACTGATATGCCACCACACTCTCAACAACCTTCGCCACAAAGCGAAGGTTGGAGACTGGACGGTAATTTCCCAAAACAGCTGGGTCCAGGGAGGGCTTCTTGAGGAGGGGCCTCACCACCGCCTCTTTCAAGGCGGTGGGAACAACCCCCTCCCTCAAAGAAGCGTTAACAATTCCCTGGAGCCAGCCTCGTGTAACCTCCCGAGTGGCCAGTACCAACCAGGAGGGACACGGGTCCAATAAACATGTGGTGGCATTCAGCCACCCCAGCAACCTGTCCATGTCCTCGGGAGCCACAGGATCAAACTCCTCCCAAATGGACTCAACAAGACTTGCCTCCGTCACCTCGCCTGAAACTACCTAATTTTGGTCCAAACCGTCCTGGAGCTGAGCGATTTTATCGTACAGATACTTACTAAAGTCCTCGGCACAACCCTGTAAGGTATCATCGCGCACCTCCTGATGGAGGAGAGAGCGAGTCACCCTAAACAGGGAGGCTGGGTGGTTATCTGCCGACGCAATGAGGGTAGAGACATAGGCCTCAAACTGTTGTGTCTGCACCCCCTGAGCCAGGCCTCCTGCCAGAAAGTGACTTGGAACCGGGCCTCCTGCCAGAAAGTGACTTGGAAAGTGAGGGGGAAGGCCGTCAGGACTTACCTCAGGAGCACCGGCTTGCCTGGCTCAGCTCCAGGAGCCAGAGGCAGGCCAGGTGGAAGAGATAATGAGGCCTCCGTTCCCTGACTCTTTCCCCCCTCCAGGCCATGCCTCCAGACCCAGCTGATGGCAATCAGGCCTGGCTGGACCCTAGGTTTCGTAGGCAGGAGAGGCGGGAACAACAGAAGCAGGGGTGGGGCAGGCCTAGGAAGTGCTGAGTCATGGAGCCACAGCCCACAGGATATAAAGGCAGCAAGAGCTGCTGTGCCTCTTCGTAGCAGGCAAATTAACTGCTTAACTAAGAGCTGAAGTACTGTTTGTTCCTGGGTGACTCATCGGCATCGAGGGAGATAACAGAGACACTTGGCAGATGCTCGCTAGTTTGCTGCCAGAGCTGATAGTGCCGGCTAATTAAGCTATCACTCGGACGGAGGCGAGGGGGGACAGAACAATAACTTATTAGGACCCCCCAGCCTTATCAATATAGTCAAAATTGTAAGCCACATTTTAAAGAAAGCTAGTTGGTCACTAAAGCAGTGGTGAAATATTCCCGGTAACCAAAGCAGGGTTGAAATGCTCCCGGTTCTAACCGGATCTCGCGATCTGGTAGCGATCGTGGCTGGTGGTTTAGCGATCTGGTACCGATGGTGGAGTGAAGCTCTGCCCACCCACCCGGGTGTCATTACTTCCTTGTTTTAACCAGGAAGTAATGTGTTTTTTTACATGCGCAGAAGGTTTTTTGCATGCACAGAAGGGCTGCGCGCACATGTGACATGGGCGGGGCGTGTGCATTTCCGAACCGGTAAGGAAAGTAAGCAGATTTCACCCCTGCACCAAAGGGACTTCTGAGACCTGCTATCCAACAATTTGACCCCTTTCCCAACAGACATTATAGATATTTTAAGACTGTAGCTCTTAAAATTTCCAACCAAATGGCCAAAGATAGATTTATCTGTAATTCTGTTCCAAGAACTTTAGAAGAAAAACACTTGGCTATTATAATTAATAAGATTTGGAGTAAGCATCAATTGGGATGAAATTTAGCGTATGGCTTCCCACTTAAGTTGCTAAGATTAATGGACCACATCAAACGAATTGCTATTATCATCAAAACCGTGCTAATAATATGGGTTCCAACCAGAGTTAATAATCTTTTGAGCACATGCTCTGGAATCAGACACGGGATTTTTATCGTCGTAACAACTTTAGGTCCATATCTTTTATAATTTATTTGCGAGCTATTTAAAAGCGCAACTAGAAAAAGCGAAAAGAGAAACAAAAGGAAAAGAGAAAGATATTAGAAGACGTTAAACAAGATATTTTTAAAATGCGCCAAACTCCCTGAGCCACATTAGTCTTAGGAAAGTAATCAAAACTGTTATTAAAATGAAATAGTAAAGCATTAAGAAACATACCTAGGATTATAAGAATGATAAAACAGAGTAAACAATTAACAAGAGCTCGTAGCTGTTTTAAAAAAGTTCTACGCTGCGTACAATGTTTGGGTTAACATGAAAGCATTAATTTATACCTAATGGTATATAAAACATCAGGTATGAATGAATATATTAAATCTTTCATGTTAACCCAAAGTTTGTATGTCGCATGAGTCCAGAGAGGGAAGTCTAATTTATCAGTTGTATCCAAATACAATGAAATTCTATATAAGGGTTATTTTCAAATACCAAGCTATTTTTTTAAATATTGATGTAACTGCTGTGGTTTCCAGTAAAAGAAAGGGATCCTGGCAGCTGCTATCACACACAAGGCCAACACGGTAAACTTTCCGTAAGATTATTTCATTCTATAATACATTAACTTCCAGAACTGTGTGAGCTTTATTACATTCTCACCATCATAGACAAGAATGTTCCAACAGTATTATTGCTTCTGCAACCATTTTTAGAAAATGAATTGTTGCCTTTTGGGCCATCAACCCCGAAGCAACATGCCAATTGCCAAATAATAATAATAATAATCAAAAACATTTCTCCAGAAAATTGTATAGCTACTTATTGAGTATTAAACTAGAAGAAGAACCAGTTAAAGAAACAATGATAGCACAGGCAAAAAAAAAACATTGGACATATGATAGAGTTAGATAAATGGCAGCAGTTACAGGATAGAAATTGTAAGTTAACAATGTCTACTGTATACGAAGAGAATTTGTACAAGATGTTTCATAGATGGCATCTGTCACCTGAAAGACTGGCAAAAATGTCTGAAGATAAATCTTCAGACATTTTCAGACAAATCTTCAGACAAATCATGTTGGAAATGTCATCAGATACCATAATCGTATTATTGTATGTGGTGGACGTGTGTAGAAGCAAAAAAATACTGGGCAAGAATTCGTATGTGGTTGGAGAAGATGAAACAGCAGCATATTGATTTAAAACCTGAGGTATTTCTACTGGGGATTTTACCAGGGAATTATATATAGTATAATATATAATATAGTATAATCCGCATATAGACAAGAGGTCGAACGACTAGCCTTGTGGTGCAACCAAAACAATCTGGAACTGAACACACTCAAAACCGTAGAAATGGTGGTAGACTTTAGGAGAAACCCTTCCATACTTCCACCTCTCACAATACTTGACAACACAGTATCAACAGTAGAAACCTTCAAATTTCTGGGTTCTATCATATCGCAAGATCTCAAATGGACAGCTAACATCAAAAACATCATTAAAAAAGGACAACAAAGAATGTTCTTTCTGCGCCAACTCAGTAAGCTCAAACTGCCCAAGGAGCTGCTGATCCAATTCTACAGAGGAATTATTGAGTCTGTCATTTGCACCTCTATAACTGTCTGGTTCGGTTCTGCAACCCAACAAGAAAACACAGACTTCAGAGGATAATTAGAACTGCAGAAAAAATAATTGCTACCAACCTGCCTTCCATTGAGGACCTGTATACTGCACGAATCAAGAAGAGGGCCGTGAAAATATTTGCAGATCCCTCGCATCCTGGACATAAACTGTTTCAACTCCTACCCTCAAAAGCGCTATAGAGCACTGCACACCAGAACAACTAGACACAAGAACAGTTATTTCCCGAAGGCCATCACTCTGCTAAACAAATAATTCCCTCAACACTGTCAGACTATTTACTGAATCTGCACTACTATTAATCGTTTCATAGTTCCCATCGCCAATCTCTTTCCACTTATGACTGTATGACTATAACTTGTTGCTGGCAATCCTTATGATTTATATTGATATATTGATCATCAATTGTGTTGTAAATGTTGTACCTTGATGAACGTATCTTTTCTTTTATGTACACTGAGAGCATATGCACCAAGACAAATTCCTTGTGTGTCCAATCACACTTGGCCAATAAAGAATTCTATTCTATTCTATTCTAAAGAAATTGTATACTTGATTATTCAGGTAATAACTGCAGCTAGAATTGTATTTGCACTGAATTGGAAGGGTGAAGAGATCCCTACAGAAGAGAATGTGATTAAGAAAATATTAGAATGTGCAGAAATGAATAGATTAACACTTGCAATTAAAGACAAGGGAGAATCTGACTATTATAATATATGGGACTTACTTTATAGATGGTTAGAGAATAAATATGAAAGTAAGATATTATAAGGTTAAATAAGTTAAGAAGAGAAATGTTATAATAATAGATATGTGAAGTTTGATGTATTAGTATTAAAATATGAGTAGGCATAAATAATGAATATGGTGCTAGGTTTAAATTGTTATGACACAAAAAATTTGTACCCAGACGACACACTGTTTAATGAATGATGAAATGTTTGTAATAAAAGAAAATAAAACTTTTATATATATAAAAAAAACATTTCTCCACGTATGATATTTACAGGGCATTTAACATTTATCTCCCATTGGTATTTCCATTTTCCCCCATCAGTGATCCTCTTTTAGATTCTGCGTCTATTTTATTACACAGTCTTTAATCTGTTCAATTTTTGAGCTGTATTTCCATCCCAATATATAATAATAAAATCCCCAAAGATGTTCTGAGTTATATACAGGTAGTCCTCGACTTAGAACCACAATTGAGCCCAAAATTTCCATGGCCAAGTGAAACATCAGTTAAATTGGCCCCATTTTACTATCTTTTTTGCCACGGTTGTTAAGCAAGTCACACGGTTGTTAAGTGAATCTGGCTTCCCCCTTGTATTGGGAAGGTCAAAAGGTCGCAAAAGGGGATCACGTGACCCTGGGACCCTGCAACCGTCATAGGTTCCTGCCAGTTGCCAAGCCTCTGAATTTCGGTCACGTGACCAAGGCAACAGTCGTAAGTGCGAGAAACGGTTATAAGTCTCTTTTTTCAGTGCCGTTGTAACTTTGAGGCGGGTCACTAAATGAACAGTTGCAAGTCGAGGGCTACCAGGACTGTTAAGTTCTTTTAATTCAGTCAAATATCCTAGTCTTGCCTTGTTTTTGCCAATTCCGCTTGGATTATTTGAAGACATGGAATCCGTTAAGATGTTCAGACTCTTCTAAAGAACAGGCCTATTTCTTTCACGGGTCAAGCCCTAACTAATTCAGCATTAACAATGATCTCATTGCTCAACTGACATTTAGAAAAAGTCAAAACGGGAACTCTGCTCTCAGCCCCGCAGCCTTCCAAAAATGCACAAAATAAAATCCATTTATTCCAGGATAGCTGGAATAATAAGTTTCTGCGACGAAATCTGGAGACATTTTACAAGGAAGGGAGGAAATTGATGGCAGCTTACAGTAGCGGCCCACATTGTGGAAAGCTTTTGGGAAAAGGGTATTTTTCCAAAACTACCTAATAACACCACTCTTTTTTGGGGAGTAGTACCATAAAAATTTTTATTTTTATTTTATTTTATTTATCAAACTTCTATACCGCCCTTCTCCCGAAGGACTCAGGGCGGTGTACAGCCTTCATTTAAAACAATAAATATACATATTAAAATAACCATTAAAAAGCTTATTCAATGAAAGGCCAGATTAAAACCGTCGATTGACCATAAAAATACCCAATAAAATTACCATTAAAAGTTTAAAATTTAAATTTAGAATTTAAAAAGTCAGGCCAGTCCTGCTTGTATAAATAAATAAGTTTTCAGTTCCCCGGAAGGTCCAAGGTCAGGCAATTGGCGAAACCGGGGAAGTTCGCTCCAGAGAGTAGGTGCTCCCACAGAGAAGGACCTTCCCTGGGGCCGCCAGCCGACACTGCTTGGCGGACGGCACTGAGAAGACCCTCTCTGTGAGAGCGACGGGTCGGTGGGAGGCATGTGGAACAGCAGGCGGTCCCGTAAGTACCCGGGCCCTATGCCATGGTGCCCTTTGAAGGTGGTAACCAAAACCTTGAAGCGCACCCGGAAGACCACAGGTAGCCAGTGCAGACTGCGCAGGAGAGGTGTTACCCGGGAGCAACGCGGTGCTCCCTCAATCACCCGCGCAGCTGCATTCTGGACTAACTGCAGTCTCCGGGTGATTATATATTAGTGGAAAGATAATTTAATCAATTAATTTAATCAAGAATGTAATGCAATAACATTTATGAAGGATTTGCTTTTAGAATAGCAGTTACAGGATAAAGAAGAAAAGTGAAGCACGTAGAAAAAAATGAGATATACAAAAATTATCACCCTAGAAAAAACGAGCTATACAAAAATGATCACCATGTCAGTTAATACTTGGATAACCTTTAGCATGAATTACGGCCCTACAAGGTCTTCCCATGGAGTGAACCAAGTCTTTGAGTTCTGCAGCTGTTCTAATGTGAAACCAAGATTGAAGGATGGCTTCTATTAACTGGGTTTTAATTAAAACTGGCTTAAAATTAAAATTTTATTGGGGTTATTTATATTTTAAGGTTTTTAAATTGTTT
Source organism: Ahaetulla prasina (assembly GCF_028640845.1). Lineage (NCBI taxonomy): Eukaryota > Metazoa > Chordata > Lepidosauria > Squamata > Colubridae > Ahaetulla > Ahaetulla prasina. The sequence goes on from NC_080545.1 coordinate 3,156,014, forward strand.
TAAATTTTCGGCCACCTTATAATATGTTCTGTTTTAATCTCTTTTAATGTGTATATAGTGAATTTTTACTTGGCTGTACACCGCCCTGAGTCCTTCGGGAGAAGGGCAGTATAAAAATAGAATAAAATAAATAAATAAATAAATAAATTTTATTCCTGGGTCGCTTCTGATTAGGCAGCTTCTTTAGTCACCTCTATAGATTTTCAGTTGGGTGAAGGTCTGGCCTATTCCCAGGCCATTCCAGCAGTGGAATAGGATGATCTTGAAACTCCAAAAAAAAAAAAAAAAGTGGTGTTATTAGTCATCAAACCTCAAAAATACACTTTTCCAAAAAAGGTTTCCACAATTTTGGCCACTATTGTAGATGCCCGAGGCAGGGGCAATGACCTCTCGTATGTTTTGTGTTTAAAATCAAGAGGTTGGTGAGTTAAGATTCATATCTTAAAACGGAGGTCAGTATTTATGAATCTTCTTTTTTGGGATGTTCTCAGAAGAAAGTTGAAGAAGATGCTTCCTCAAGAAATCATTGAAAGTGTGTGAACCAATGAAACATCCTTTTAGCTTGAAAGAGCAGTAATTAGCAAGAATGGGGGTCGTTTTTGAGAGAGAGAAAGAAAGGAGGGAGGGAAGGAAGGAAGGAAGGAAGGAAGAGAGGAAGGAAGGAGTACAAACCTGGCAGTAGACGTAGCTTCAGAGGATAATCCAGGGCTGGAAGGGACCTGGAGATCATCTAGTCCAACCCTGCTCCAGCAGGACATAGTGAGTCTCTTTTGATCTCCCAGTCACATAGCCACGCCCACCCAGTCACATGACTCCCCCCCCCAAGCCAGGCCCACAGAACCGGTAGCAAAAAAAATTTAGATTTCACCCCTGGCTTGCATCCATGCACGTGGCTTAGAAACTGTCGTGTCCCACTCCTCCTCTGACGGCCGCTGCGGGGAAAGCGGACGAGGCACAACAGAAACATGGCAAAATAGGACAGCATACTGCCAGAGTGGGTAGACGGGGCGGCCCACTTGCAGGTCATCACTAATGGTTTGCCTGAACCGGTGCGAACCGGCTGAATGCCACCCCTGATGTTAATGCCTTTGTTGTGTCTGCACCCCCCGAGCTGGGCTCCCTGCCAGAAAGTGACTTGGAAAGTGAAGGGGAAGGACCGTCAGGACTTACCTCGGGAGCACCGGCTTCCCTGGCTCAGCTCCAGGAGCCAGAAACAGGCCAGGTGGAAGAGATAAAGAGGCCTCTGTTCCCTGACTCTTTCCCCCACCCAGGCCACACCTACAGACCCAGCTGATGGCAATCAGACTTGGTTGGACCCTCGGTTTCGTAGGCAGGAGAGGAGGGAACAACAGAAGCAGGGGTGGGGCAGGCCTAGGAAGTGCTGAGTCATGGAGCCACACCCCACAGGATATAAAGGCAGCCAGAGCTGCTGTGCCTCTTCGTAAAAGGCAAATCAACTGATTAACTAGAGCTGAAGTTAACTAGAGCTGAAGTTAACTAGAGCTGAAATAAAATAAATAAATAAATAAATAAATAAATAATAAGTTCCTGGTTGACTCATCAAGGGAGATAACAGAGACACTTGGCAGACGCTCGCTAGTTTGCTGCCAGAGCTGATAGTGCCGGCTAATTAAGTCCTCGCTCGGACGGAGGCGAGGGGGGACAGAACAGCCTTATTCTACTGCAGCAGAGGGAGTTGGAAGTCAATGCTACTTCTTTTTTTCTCTCCCTCCCCTTCTCCTCACTTTTCTTTCCCTTTCTCCTCCCCATTGTGTCCTGATATTTGTTTTGTATTTTTCTGTTTTATTCTGTAATCTTAATGTTTTCTTTTTTTTTTTTTTTTAAAAAGAAAAACTTGACACCTGGAAAAAAAACAACACAACCTCCTTGTTTCTGGATTTAAGTTCTGTTTTGAGAGCTTAAATTGGGATCCAGAGTCAAAAAAGCAGATTGTGTTCTTGATCACTGTTTAAATTAACCACAGTTCCTTGCCCTCATTGTACGAATCAAGGTTATTTCACCCTAGATGACCTTAGATTTCACTTACAGCTCACTCATATAAGGTTGTTCAAATGGTCAAGAAATGGACCATTGGATGGAAACCAATCAAGGAGAAAACCAACCTAGAACTAAGGAGAAAGTTCCTGACAATGAGAACAATTAATAATGCCTTGCCTCCAGAAGTTGTGGGCACTCCAAACACTGGAGTTTTTAAAGAAGAGATTGGACAACCATTTGTCTGCAGTAGTATAAGGTCTCCTGCTTCAAGAGAGGGTTGGACTTTGGAGGTAGAAGACTTCCTTCTACTTGGAGGTAAAAGACTTCCTTCTACTTGGAGGTAGAAGACTTCCTTTTACTTGGAGGTAGAAGACCTCCTTCTACTTGGAGGTAGAAGACTTCCTTCTACTTGGAGATAGAAGATCTCCTTCTACTTGGAGGTAGAAGACCTCCTTCTACTTGGAGGTAAAAGACCTTCTTCTTGGAGGTAGAAGACCTATCTTGAAGGTAGAATACCTCCTTCTACTTGGAGGTAAAAGACCTTCTTCTTGGAGGTAGAAGACCTCTTTCTATCTTGAAGGTAGAATACCTCCTTCTACTTGGAGGAAGAAGACTTCCTTCTACTTGGAGGTAGAAGACTTCCTTCTACTTGGAAGTAGAAGACCTCCTTCTACTTGGAGGTAGAAGACCTCTTTCTATCTTGAAGGTAGAATATCTCCTTCTACTTGGAGGTAGAAGACCTCCCTCTATCTTGGAGGCAGAAGACTTCCTTCTACTTGGAGGTAGAAGACCTCCAAGGTCCCTCCCAATTCGGTTCTTCTGTTATTCAAGATGGCGGGCCACCACTTTTTACACATGGATGGTTGTCTGCCATCTCGACATTGTTTGAACCCACTCCACTGTTTGATGCGGCTGCACTAGACAGATTAAAACCAAAGCTTTTGTGAAGCAGATGAAAGCATTACATGTCGACGCTAAATATATCCCCGCCCCGTTACAGCCTTTATTAAGGCATGAATTAATGTCCTCTCTCTCTTTCGCTCGCTATAATGGGCTCGTTCCTTATGCTTGAACTCAGTGGCAAGTTTTTATTATTATTATTATTTTGTATGTGCTACAAGCAACAGCTTTGGCTCGGCAGAAATAATCCGGACTGCTCCTGAATGGTTTTGATTTTAAATGTGACGATTGTTTTTTTTTTTTAAAGTTCTTTTTATAAGCCAACGTTTGATCCCATCATCAACAATATACACAGCTGTTGTGGGCTTTTTAAAGGCATTTTACATATTTATGATGCCGGTTGATGGAGAGGCAGAGCAGGAAAGAATAGTATATAGAATAGAAGAATAGAATAACAGAGTTGGAAGGGACCTTGGAGGTCTTCTAGTCCAACCCACTGCTTAGGCAGGAAACCCTACACCACTTCAGTCAGATGGTTATCCAACATCTTCTTAAGAACTTCCAGTGTTGGAGTATTCACAACTTCTGGAGGCAAGTTGTTCCACTGATTAATTGTTCTAACTGTCAGGAAATTTCTCCTTAATTCTTGCTTCTCTCCTTGCTGAATTTCCATCCATTCCTTCTTGTCCTGCCCTCAGATGCTTTGGAGGATAGCTTGACTCCCTCTTCTTCGGGGCAGCCTCTGAGATATTGGAAAACTGCTATCATGTCTCCCCTAGTCCTTCAATGGTAGGGAAGGGAAGGGAAGGGAAGGGAAGGGAAGGGAAGGGAAGGGAAGGGAAGGGAAGGGAAGAGAAGAGAAGAGAAGAATGGAATGGAATGGAATGGAATAGAATAACAAGAGTTGGAAGGGACCTTAGAGGTCTTCTAGTTAAACCCCCTACCCAGGCAGGAAACCCTACATTACTTCAGACAAATGGTTATCCAACATCTTCTTAAAAACTTCCAGTGTTGGAGCATTTACAACTTGTGGGGGCAATTTGTTCCACTGATTAATTGTTCTAACTGTCAGGAAATTTCTCCTTAGTTCTAAGTTGCTTTTCTGCTTGATTAGCGTCCACCCATTGCTTCTTCTCCTGCCTTCAGGTGCTTTGGAGAATAGCTTGACACCCTCTTCTTTGGGGCAGCCCCTGAGATATTGGAAGACTGCTATCATGTCTCCCCTAGTCCTTCTTTTCATTAAACTAAACATACCCAGTTCCTGCAACCAAGCGTTTCTGAAAATGTGTCCTGAAATAAAGAGATCCTTGCGACCTGTCACTTGTCCTGTTGCATATTCTGTGGGGTTTGGCTTTAAATCAGGGCTGTCAAACTCAAGGCCAGATACGGCCCATGGAGTGCTTTGATCTGGCCCGCGGGGCTGCACTGGATGCAGAGAAGAACCAGCCAGCGGTGCCTCTGCTGGCGAAAATGGAGCTAGGGAGGATGGCCCTCTGTTTCCGCTGGCAGAGGGTTGCAGGAAGCCTTCACAGCCGGAAACGGAGCTCCGTGCAGGAGCATCCAAGCACCCTTTTTTGGCCCCCTCGACAAGAACAGACAAAGACCCGCTCCCTATTTATCACAGTTCAGCAGGACATGCCGTTTCATCCACTACATCACCAGCAGGGCATCCTGCCCAGCGACAAGCCAGAAATCTCTTGATTTCAGTACAACGTGGGGCCAAGCAGCATAAAATCTACGTTCTCCTCAGACAAAGCGTCGAAGGTTTTAACAGGATAACTGGGTTGGATGGGACCTTGGAGGTCTTCTAGTCCAACCCCCTGCTTAAGCAGGAGACCCTCTACGGTTTCAGACAAATAGCTTTCCAATCTCTTCTTAAAAACCTCTAGTGTTGGAGAAAGAAGGAAGGAAGGAAGGAAGGAAGGAAGGAAGGAAGGAGGGAAGGAAGGCAGGCCAGAAGGAAGGAAGGAGTGAGGGAGTGAGAAAGAAGGAAGGAAGGAAGGAAGGAAGGAAAGAGGAAAGGAGGGAAGGAGGGAAGAAGGGAAGGAAGGTCATTGTTACTTTACTTTACCTTACTTACTGTTTACTTTACTTTAAGGGTCCTCAGAAGGATCCAAGAAATAATATAGTAAGGATATGTTAGTTGACCAAATCCTGATGGCATTAAAGTTCATTGAGAGTGATTTTATTTATTGTGCCTACTTCCTTACAATATAGGGAGGAAGGGATAGGAAGAAAGGAAGGAGGGACAGGAAGGGAGGGAGGGAGGGAGGGAAGAAGGATAACAGGATAACAGAATGACAGAATAACAGAGTTGAAAGGGACCTTGGAGGTCTTCTAGTCCAGCCCCCTGCTCAAGCGGGAGACCTTATACCATTTCAGACAAATGGTTGTCCAATCTCTTCTTAAAAATTTCCAGTGTTGGAGAAGGAAGGGAGGGAGGGGAAGGAAGGGATAGAAAGAAAGGAAGGAGGGAGGGAAGAAGGATAACAGGATAATAGAATGACAGAATAACTGAGTTGGAAGGGACCTTGGAGGTCTTCTAGTCCAGCCCCCTGCTCAAGCCTCTAACATTCCAGACAAATGGTTGTCCAATCTCTTCTTGAAAATCTCCACAACTTCTGGAATCAAGCTATTCTACTGATGAATTGTGCTCACTGTCAGAAAATTCTCTTTAGTTCTTGGCTGGTTCTCTCCTCGATTAGTTTCCATCCGTTGCTTCTTATCTTGCCTTCAGGTGCTTTGGAATATTATTTTGTAGCTTGGTTTGTTGCCAACTTCAGAAAATTAGGGAAGGGAGAAATAGGCACTTCCCTGGAGACCAATTCGACAATACTTGAAGAGTCAAGGACGTCTCCCAAACCATTTTCAAAGCATGCAGACTCTGAATGTCCAAAAATCTTACTAGGCCACAAATTAACTCAAACAGAAAACTTATTCTGGTTCTGGTTTTTTCTTTTTCTTTAAGCAATTGCAATTTTTTCTGATTTGTCCCCCCCCCCCCATAATAAATACATTCTGCACCATTCTAATCTATCTAAGCAAAGGCCTTCTAAATCTCGTTTCCCAGTTCCGAAATCAATTCTCCCCTAATTAAAAGAGTGTTCCAACCCTACACATGTAGCTGACGCTGACAAAGATTTCCTAGAACGGCAAGCAAGCCCCTTCTTGCAACTTTTAAGCAGGCTTAGAAACTCTACCTCGTCGTAAACAAAACACACAAACACACTTACAGACTGAAGAAACTCCATTCCGCTGGCTCATCGGTTGTGGATCTCACTACTGGAAGAGGTGCTTTAAACGGAGACAAAAGTCCTCCATTTTCTTCTGAAGAACGTTGCGTGTACAAAAGATGAGGTTACCTATTTATGACATCACAGTGGCCATTATCAAAGCATAGCAACAACAGTGTCACCATTTTCAGCTAGAATTTTGAAACTCTCTGATTTCTGTATAGTCGAACTGTGGTCAGTTTAGCACGATGGACTTAAACATGGATTTTGTAGATGGTGTATACCTATCTATCTGGCATAAAACTATTAGTAATTTTAATCTGGGTTTTTATGGTTTTAATTTGTATTTTAACCAATGGGCCAAATTGAATAGGTTTTTTAAATGGGTTTTTAGCTGTATTGTATATTTTTATTGTGTTTTACCCGGCTGTAAACCGCCCTGAGTCCTTTGGGAGAAGGGCGGTATAGAAATTAAATTATTCTTATTCTTATTCTTATTCTTATTCTTCTTATCTATCTATCTATCTATCTATCTATCTATCTATCTATCTATCTATCTATCTATCTATCTACTATCTACCTACCTACCTACCTACCTACCTACCTACCTACCTACCTACCTATCTATCTATCTATCTATCTATCTACCTACCTACCTACCTACCTACCTACCTACCTACCTACCTACCTACCTACCTACCTACCTATCCATCCATCCATCCATCCATCCATCCATCCATCCATCCATCCATCCATCCATCCATCCATCCATCCATCCATCTATCTATCTATCTATCTATCTATCTATCTATCTATCTACCTATCTATCTACCTATCTATCTATCTTAAGGGAATCCTAGAAAATGGTAATTCTGAAAGAGGAGCTAAGTAGAAATTCTTATCATTTGGGCTGCCACAAAGAAGAAGCGGTCCACTTATTTTCCACAGTACCTGAGGGCAGGACAAGAAGCAACGGATGGAAACTCATCAAGGAGAGAAACAACCTAGAACTAAGGAGGAATTAAGAACAATTAATCAGTGGAATAACTTGCCTGCAGAAGTTGTGAATGCTCCAACACTGGAAGTTTTTAAGAAGATGTTGGACAGCCATTTATCTGAAATGTAGGGCAGCGTTGGCAATGTGGAAACATCATGCGCGCGCACTCATCGGGACTGCGCTCTGGAAAAGCTGAACTTCCAGGTTCTAGTGCGCATGCCTGCCCAATAAACAGCTGGCTGGCATGCATGCACAGGCTGGTTTTTGGCACTGTCGCGCACACAAAGGGATCACACTCCGGAAAAGCCAAACTTCTGGGTTCTGGCGTGCATGCGCACCCGACAATCAGCTGGCTGGCGTGCGTGCGCACTCCAGTTTTTGTCACGGCCGCGTGCGTGAAGGACAGCTGATCGTCATGCGTGCACGCACACCAGAAACCCGGAAAACAAACAGGCAAGGCCACGCATGCCAGGCGACATGGCTTCGCGTGCTACTTTGGCCACGTGTGCCATAGGTTCGCCATGACAGGTATAGGGTTTCTAGCCTGAGTAGGGGATTGGACTAGAAGACCTCCAAGGTCCCTTCCAGCTCTGTTATTCTGTATTGTAGATTCCAGAATTCTTTAAAGGAAAACATGACGGTAAAACTGGAGGATAGGTAGACACAGTCATCTTCATAGATTATGAAAAATATCCAACTGATGTAATGTATGAGCGCCTATAACCATTTAAAAAAAATATATATATGATATCCATTTACTTCCGATGGGGGCGAGCCAACCTTGCAATCCATCATTCACCGTTATTGAAATAGGTTTCTTCCTCGCTGGAGAAGTAGAGAGAGGACAATTTCATTTTTAATTTGCCATCAATTTCTACTTCGAGAACTTTGAAGCTCTTGGCTAGGTAGGAGGGGGAAGAAAAAAAACACCTTGAATTTGTATAGATAAAATTATGTTCACCAGGGAACTTTGCGGCTTCTTCTCTCTTTCTCATTTCTTTTCCAACTCGAGCAAAAATCTAGGGGGACTTAATGTTTCAAAGAGCCAAGATCGAATTACCGTATTTTTCAGAGTATAAGACACACTCGCTGCCCCCCCCCACCAAAAGTAAGTGAAAATACATCTTATAAATTGAATATGGGCCCATTTTTGGCCTCCGTGTGTTGTGTTTTCAACCGGCCCCCTGAAGCACTCTGCAGGCCAAAAATGGGCTCATTTTTGGTGAAAACAGGACACACGAAGCACTGCAGAGTGTTCCTGTGGGCCGGGGAGGACAAAAACTATTTTTTCCCCCTTGTTTTCCTTCTGTAAATCTAGGTGCGTCTTACAGTCTGAAAAATATGGCGAAATAATGATGATACTTCTGGAGATCAGAGGTGGGTTTCAGCAGGTTCTGACCAGTTCTGGAGAACCGGTAGCGGAAATTATGAGTAGTTCGGAGAACCGGTAGTAAAAATTCTGACTGGCCCCGCCCCCTTCTATTCTCTGCCTCCCGAGTCCCAGCTGATTGGGAGGAAATGGGGATATTATTCGTATTCGTATTCGTATTCGTATTCGTATTCGTATTCGTATTCGTATTCGTATTTATTTATTTATTTATTTATTTATTTATTTATTTATTTATTTATTTATTTATTTATTATTTGAATTTATATTCCGCCCTTCTCCGAAGACTCAGGGCGGCTTACACTATGTCAAGCAATAGTCTTCATCCATTTGTATATTATATACAAAGTCAACTTTATTGCCCCCAACAATCTGGGTCCTCATTTTACCTACCTTATAAAGGATGGAAGGCTGAGTCAACCTTGGGCCTGGTGGGGCTTGAACTTGCAGTAATTGCAAGCAGCTGTGTTAATAACAGACAGACTTAGTCTGCTGAGCCACCAGAGGCCCTATCTATCTATCTATCTATCTATCTATCTATCTATCTATCTATCTATCTATCTATCTATCTATCTATCTATCTATCAACAAGTACTAGGAAAGAAGTAACTATATAAACATAAACATGGACACATGAAAAAAATTGGCACAAAAAAAGGATATAAATAGCTAAAACGTAGCCATAAACACATTGAATGATTACATATAATTGGGGACAGTAGGACAGGGATGGTAGGCACGCTGGTGCGCTTATGCACGCCCATTTAGGGACCTCTGAAGAAACACGAAAGGTCCACGGTAGACAGTTTAAAGTAAAAGGTACGGGGATACCATGTAGTAAGTTCACAATAGATCAAAAAGAATAGGAAGTCCTTGACTTGGGAACTGACTTCCTGCTCTTTTTGATCTATTGTCTAGCAAATGTTGGAAATGTAACCAAAAAAACCAGCCCCTATTATCATATTGACTTGTCTTAAAGCAAAAAAAATAAAAAATGGGCAAAAATACACAAGTGGCTAGAAAAGATGACAGGGAAACAGGTAGATTTTAAACCTGAACTGTTTTTATTAGATATAACATCAGAAAGACTTGATAAGCAAAATATATATTTCATTGTACCATATGACTGTCTCTGGGTGTTGTGCCCTGTGATTCTTGACGAGTGTATCTTGTCTTTTTATGTACACTGAGAGCATAAACACCAAAGGCAAATTCCTTGTATGTCCAATCACACTTGGCTAATACAGAATTCTAGTCTAGTCTAGTCTAGTCTATATGCTCAAGTCAACCTTGAGCTGGTCAGGATCAAACTCCTGACTGTCAGCCTGCAATGCTGCATCCTAACCACTGCGCCACCATGGAAGGAAGGAAGGAAAGGAGGGAGGGAGGGAGGAAAGGAGGAAGGAAGGAAAGGAGGAAAGGAGGAAGGAAGGAAGGAAGGAAGAAAAGGAGGAAAGAAGAAAGGAAAGGAGGGAAGAAGGAAGGAAGGAAAGGAGGGAAGAAGGAAGGAAGGAAAGGTGGGAGGGAGGGAAGGAAGGAACAACAATATATACTACTTCACAGGGCTTTAAAGTCCTCTCTAATGTCAGCCTCTTGACCCCAACAATCTGCGTCCTCATTTGACCGACCTTGGAAGGACAGAAGGCTGAGTCAATCTTGAGCCTGGTGAGGTTCGAACTGCCCAATTGCGCAGGGAAAGGCTAATGGGAAAAAATCCCCAATGGCAATGAGCATCATTAACTTTGCCACGTCCGATTGAACCTTTGCAGACTCCCCCCCATCCCCCACCCCGAGCAATTCTAGTTGCAAAGGTTACGCTCGGAGGAGCTAAGCGCCCTGCAAGCCGCTTAATGTGCCAGGATGTCCCCTGGGTGCTTCAAATCCATCACTTATCAATTAAGCCAGCGGGCATCGCCCCGTCTTTCCAGAGCTGGCCTTTGTAAAGTCGCCCTGCTCTTCCTTCGACCGCGACCCGAAATAAATCCCGTCGCTGAACGAGGACTTGATTGAGATTGCGGATTAAGCAATTAATATTTACGCGAAGGGCTTTTGCTCAGGGTTTGAGAGAGAATTTGGGATTGTGTATTTTATTGTATTCCGTTGTCTCTTTGCAGCGTGGCTCAGATCTTGGCCATATTCAAGCTGGCTTCTTGAGATAGTTCCCTTTTCTGATGTTTGAATCACCGCCAGCCAATTTTACCCTTCTATTTAAAAGCAGGAGCTGCTGACCCAAGCTCCTTCAGTAATATAACCTCACCAATTTCTGCTCGCCGGCTTGGGCGGTATACTTGATTTATTCCCCTCGTGTCTTTCTGCTTCTCTTAACTGTTCTTTTCTCTTTCTCTCTCTCTTTCTCTCTCTCTCCCTGTCTCTTTATAGCACAAGTCCTGTTGAGTTAAATGGGCATATTTTATTGAGCTTACAAGCAGGTTAAGGAATGCAGGCGTAATCTTTCCTGGCTAGAAAACTATCTTCCGTGCTCCCGGTCTCATTGGTAGGCCTTCCCTGTCAATTTCCCCTTCCAGGTTCTTTCATCTTGAGTTAAAAAAAGCAGTCTTTTAAAAAATGGGAAGAATAGGGCATTGCACGCTAAAACAATTAGACACAAGGAGAGTTTTTAATCTTCTCCCCCACCCGTACCATCACTCTGCTAAAGAACTAATTCCTGCAGCACTGTCTTATGCCCTGGGATGTCAAACCATCTAATACAATAGAATAGAATAGAATAGAATTTTTTATTGGCCAAGTGTGATTGGACACACAAGGAATTTGTCTTGGTGCATAGGCTCTCAGTGTACATAAAAGAAAAGATACCTGTATGGTTATTATGATTATTATATATAGGAATGCGGTGGCTCAGTGGCTAAGATGCTGAGCTTATTGATCGAAAGGTCGGCAGTTCAGCAGTTCGTATCCCTAGTGCCGCGTAATGGGGGTGAGCTCCTGGGACTGCTTCTGCCAACCTAGCAGTTTGAAAGCACGTGAAAAATGCAGGTAGAAAAAATAGGGACCACCTTTGGTGGGAAGGTAACAGCGTTCCGGGTGCCTTTGACATTGAGTCATGCCGGCCACATGACCACGGAGACATCTTCAGACAGCGCTGGCTCTTCGGTTTTGAAACGGAGATGAGCAATGCCCCCTAGAGTCAGGAACGACTAGCACGTATGTGCGAGGGGAACCCTTACCTTATGATTATTCTGATTACTATCTTTTATTCATTAAACAAGAAACTCAGTCAACTGAACATTTAAAAATGTATCACAAATATCATTGAGTGGTGCTCATGGTTGATATGGGTTGCTGCCAGCATCCTAAGTATTATTATTATTAAATATTTATTATTATTATTATATGCTTTATTTATTAAACATGAAACTCAGTCAACTGAACATTTAAAAATGTATCACAAATACCATTGACTGGTGCTACTGGTTGATCCGGGTTGCTGCCAGCTTCCTAGGTATCAACCAAGGACCTTCTTAAGATGTACAATGTTCCAAGTAGTGCAGTTTTTTGCAGTTCTGCTTTCCTATTACCTGTTTCCTTAGCTTCTTATGACTATAATTTTGTATCTTATGATTTATGTTGATGGGTTTTATTTAGTATCCTATGACTATCACTTGAGTGTTGTATCTTATGATTTAGTATTATTGTATTGATTTATAATAACAAAATTATAGCAAGTGATTTATCACTTGTTTCCTCTATGTACACTGAGAGCTTATGCACCAGAGATGAATTCCTTGTGTGTCCAATCACTCTTCTCTTCTCTTCTCTTCTCTTCTCTTCTCTTCTCTTCTCTTCTCTTCTCTTCTCTTCCTTCCCATCCCTTCCTTCCTTCCTTCCTTCCTTCCTTCCTTCCCTTCCCTTCCCTTCCCTTCCCTTCCCTTCCATATTTTTTATTCTATTCTATTCATTTTCTATATTCTCTCCTCTCCTCTCCTCTTGTCTACCCTACCCTACCCTACCCTACCTTCTCTTCTCTTCTCTTCTCTTCTCTTCTGTTCTGTTTTGTTCTGTTCTGTTTGTTGGAAGAAATGTCCATCTGGGTCAGCGGTTCTCAACCTGTGGGTCGCGACCCTGTTGGGGGTCGAATGACGATATGCCAGGGGTCGCCTAAGACCATCGGAAATATGGGAAGTATACTTGCGAGTCGAAGAATTGCGCTCCAATGGTTGACTCCACAAGCCAGCTGCAATCACTCCCAATCACTAGCCGAATTCGGCTTCAGGCGCGATGAATTAAAAAAGAGAGAAATCTTTGCTCTGATGTCTCCCTCTCAAGCCAGCTGCAATCACTCCCAATCGCTAGCCTAATCTGGCTTCAGGCGTGATAAACTTAATAGGGGAGGAGTCTCCGCTTTAATGCCTCTGTCCTCAAGGTAATCGCAAGCAGTTCAGATCGCTAGCCAAGACGGCTTCAGGCGCGATAAATTCAAAATGAAAATAATTTTACGATTGGGGTCACCACATCATGGGGAATTATATTAAAGGAGTCGGCATATCGTGGGGAATTGTATTAAAGGGGTTGCAGCACTATAAAGTTTGAGAACCACTGATCTGGGTTCAGTTCCAAGTGGGGAATAAGACACTGGAAACATGGAAACTGCTTGGAAAGATGGTTTAATGGTGGATAGGACCACATGGTTCGAGATCCTGGACAAAAAAAGCACATGGGAGAGAGAGGGGGGAGAGGGAGAGAAGGGGAGAGGGGGAGGGAGGGAGGGAAGGAGAGAGGGAAAGAGAGGGAGAGAGAGAGATTTATACCCTCTGTTGGGCTTTGAATTTGAGCTTGTGTTCTGATTGGTTGTCAGACTCCCATGGGGCCTTGCGTTGCGGGGTAACGTTGTAGATTGCCTTTTGAATCCCAGGCTTGGTTGAGCCTTGCTGGGTGATGCAATCTCCCCAGGTGCCATGTGGGGAGTTCTGTTATGAGACGGGTAGAGGGCTAATCCAACCTGTGTTGGATCTTGGGTGAGGGCATTTGCTTATGAATAGAGCTATCTATCTCTTTATCTCTTAAGTGCGGACCTCTGCTGTGGCCTATTGAGAAGGGTGGGGAGGAGCTATTAAGAGCGAGTCTGCTTCCTGCCTAACAACCACGTTTCTCCATTTCTCATCCAGGGAAATCTAACATTCTGCCTTTTTAATATTTCCTAGAATATTTTCATTCTTCTAGGAGCGGGGTGGGGTGGGCGCTGCTAACTTCCTACATGCCTTAGCCGAACCACCTTGAAGACTCTTCCGAAGGAACGTGGGCTCTATTTTTAAACGTGAGCCAATGTAGGTCAGCGTGTATGTACGAGAGAAAGTGTGAGAAAAGCCAGGCATGTTTTATCTCTGGAGGACATGCAAATGAATGCAAGATCCCAGATTTCACCGAGGGTGGGCGGGGGGGGGGGAAGAGCTATGGAGCCCAATCTTTCAGCAGAGAAAGAGCTCCCCCCCTACTCCAGGTGCTGTTTTTCTTTCTGTTTCCTCGGAATAATAATAATAATAATAATAATAATAATAATAATAATAATAATAATAATAATAATAATAATAATAATAATAATAATATTTTAATTTGTATACCGCCCTTCTCCCGAAGGACTCAGGGCGGTGCACAGCCAGAATAAAATACAAAGGAAACAGTACATATAATATTAAGAACAACCCCTTAAAAAACTTATTCGATTGGCCAAAAATTTTAAAATACAGTAACACCCTATAAAAATTTACAAAAATCTAAAACCCATAAAAGCAAATTAAATTTTTTTAAATCAAGCCAGTCCAGCTAGACGGAATAAATAGGTTTTAAGTTCGCGGCGAAAGGTCCGAAGGTCGGATAGTTGACGAAGTCCAGGGGTAAGTTCGTTCCACAGGGTGGGAGCCCCCACAGAGAAGGCCCTTCCCCCTGGGGGCCGCCAGTCAACATTGCTTGGCTGACGGCACCCTAAGGAGTCCCTCTCTGTGAGAACGCACCGGTCGCTGGGAGATAGAAGATGGCAGTAGACGGTCCCGTAAATATCCTGATCCTAAGCCATGGACTCAGGGTTGAAAGACAGGTATTGGAAAGAATTATGGACGCCTCTTGAGCTCGCCATCCCGTTGCGGCTTCTTCCAAAGAGTTACTTAAGTGGCTTTGATGAGAGACGGAGGGGGGGGGAAATGCACCGAGTAGTTTCTCCACTTCTTCTGGTCCAATCAACACGCCTATCCTTCTTGTCTTCTATCTCAGTTTAATCAGAATATTGCTGGAAGGGACCTTGGAAGATTTCTATCCCAACTCCCTGCTTAATCAAGAGGCCCTAAATAGTGGTGGAATTCAAAAATTTTTTTTTACTACCGGTTCTGTGGGTATGGCTTGGTGGGTGTGGCAGGAGAAGGATACTGCAAAATCTCCATTCCCAACCCACTCCTGGGGGAAGAATATTGCAAAATCTCCATTCCCAACCCACTCCTGGGGAAAGGATACTGCAAAATCTCCATTTCCTCCCCACTCCTGGGGGAAGGATACTGCAAAATCCCCATTCCCATCCCACTCCTGGGGGAAGGATACTGCAAAATGTCGATTTCCTCCCCACTCCTGGGGGGAAGGATACTGCAAAATCTCCATTCCCAACCCACTCCTGGGGGAAGGATACTGCAAAATCCCCATTCCCAACCCCTCCTGGGGGAAGGATATTGCACAATCCCCATTCCCTCCCCACTCCTGGGGGGAAAGGATATTGCAAAATATCCATTCCCAACCCACTCCTGGGGGAAGGATATTGCAAAATCTCCATTCCCATCCCACTCCTGGGGGGAAGAATATTGCAAAATCTCCATTCCCATCCCACTCCTGGGGGAAGGATACTGCAAAATGTCGATTTCCTCCCCACTCCTGGGGGAAGGATATTGCACAATCCCCATTCCCTCCCCACTCTGGGGCCAGCCAGAGGTGGTATTTGCCGGTTCTCTGAACTACTCAAAAGTTCTGCTACCGGTTCTCCAGACCCTGTCAGAACCTGCTGGATTTCACCCCTGACCCTAAATCATTTCGGACAAATGGTTGTCCAGCCTTTTCTTGAAAACCTCCAGTGATGGAGCACCCACAACTTCTGGTGGCAAGCTGTTCCACTGGTTAATTGTCCTCACTGTTAGGAAGTTTCTCCTTAATTCCAGGTTGCTTCTCCCCTTGATTAGTTTCCAACCATTGTTTCTTGTCCTGCCTTCTGGTGCTTTGGAAAATAAGTGGACCCCCCCCTCTTCTTTGGGGAAGCCCCTCAAATACCAGAATACTGCTACCATGTCATCCCTAGTCCTTCTTTTCTCTAGACTAGCCAAACCCAAATAGTTCTTCATATATTTTAATCTTCAGGCCTTTAATCACCTTAGCTGCTGTTCTCTGCACTTTTCCAAACTCTCAACATCTTTTTTTGCAACGTGGGGACCAAAACTGGATGCAGGATTCCAGCAAATCCCTTCCCACTCGTACTTCGATTCTGAAGTGTATAGTAAGGTGCCTGGGTAGAGAAAACCCCTGGGATATTTATTTTCACCCAAACGGATCCACCAAGGAATTAATTAAAAAAAGAAAAAACAGGCAGAGAGAAGTACTGTTTGTTTACACTCAATTTGACTTGCTGCGAATCCAGATCTCTCTCTCCGTCTCTTCTCCTTACTACGTGTGTTTGCATAATTCCACCCAGTCTTAATTTAGACTAAAAACTCCTTAGGGCCTCTCTTTTCCTTATCTGGCTTGCTAAAGTCAGCGCCCTGCAGCTGGAGAGGATGGTATAAATCAGAATCTCCATTAATCTCTTGGCTTTTGAGGGCCTGTCTCAGGTGAGGAGAGACGTAATGGAAGGGAGTAAGCAAAGGCCCTGAGGCGAACTGAAGGAGTTGTTTTCCCACCAAAGTGTTTCTAAAATGACTAAAGTTGGACTAGAGGTTGAGGAATAATCCTCCCACTTTGATTGTAGCCTTGTTGCTGGTATCCTTATGATTTATATTGATTGTTTCCTAATAGGATTTGATACCTTCTGAGCTGAGTCCACGGCTGACTGTTGGGAGCGAGTCATTGGCCCCGATGGAGAGGGTGCGCAACTTGGGCGTTCTCCTGGATGAACGGCTGTCTTTTGAAGACCACCTGACGGCCGTCTCCAGGAGAGCTTTCCACCAGGTTCGCCTGGTGCGCCAGTTGCGCCCCTTTCTAGACCGGGATGCCTTGTGCACAGTCACTCACGCCCTTGTGACGTCTCGTCTGGATTACTGCAATGCTCTCTACATGGGGCTCCCCTTGAGGGGCATCTGGAGGCTTCAGTTAGTCCAGAATGCAGCTGCGCGGGTAATAGAGGGAGCACCTCGTGGCTCCCGTGTGACACCTATCCTGTGCAGGCTGCACTGGCTACCTGTGGCCTTCCGGGTGCGCTTCAAGGTGTTGGTGAACGTCTTCAAAGCGCTCCATGGCATAGGGCCGGGCTATTTACGGGACCGCCTGCTGCTACCGAATACCTCTCACCGACCCGTGCACTCTCACAGAGAGGGACTCCTCAGGGTGCCGTCGGTGCGACAGTGTCGTCTGGCGACGCCCAGGGGAAGGGCCTTCTCTGTGGGGGCTCCCGCCCTCTGGAACTGTCGTGTCCCACTCCTCCGCTGACAGCTGGGTCAGGGAAATCCGAATCAGGCTTGCCTCTGCAGCTCTGCCCAAAGTCCTAGCAAAGTCCTCAGAGCAGGCAGAAGACCAGTAAGTGACTTCAGCAAGATAAGTTTGACTTTTGCCTGACTCAGAGACTGCCAGAAAGTAGATCCTTTATATAGGCCATGGGGTGTGGCTCCATGACTCAGCACTCATTAAGGCCTGCCCCTCCCTTCCTTCTGTTGCCTCCGCCTCTCCAATCTTCTGATGCGAGGATTACTCCAATCAGCTGTTGTTGGGAGTAAACCCTCCTCAGGCTCACCTGCTGTGGAGGAGGGGGAGGGGTCTAGCTGCTCCGTTTGCCTGGGCATGGAGTCAGGGCTGGGGCAGGGAGATGCTCCTTCTTCTGCAGTTTGTGGGGGCATGGAGCCAGGACTTGGGCCGGGAGGCATACATTCCTCAGTGTTCGGGAGCAGGTAAGAAGGCCGTGGCTGCTCTGAGGGCGGGCAAGACACAACAGGAACGAACTCCCCCCAGGACTCCGTCAACTTCCGGACCTCCGAACCTTTCGTCGCGAGCTCAAAACTCATTTATTCATCTGCGCTGGACTGGGTTAGTTTTAAATTTATGGGTTTTTAATGGGTTTTTATCCTAAATTTTTAATCTTGGCCAATCTAATAAGTTTTTTAATTGTATTTTAATCGTATTTATATTGTATTATTGTGTATTTTTTACCTGGCTGTGAACTGCCCTGAGTCCTTCGGGAGAAGGGCGGTATAAAAATTTAAATAATAAATAAATAAATAAATAATAATTGCTTATTTGTACCCTATGACTATCATTAAGTGTTGTACCTTAGGATTCTTGATGAATGTATCTTTTCTTTTATGTACACTGAGAGCGAATGTACCAAAGACCAATTCCTTGTGTGTCCAATCACACTTGGCCAATAAACAATTGTATTGTATTGTATTGTATTGTATTGTATTCTGTTCTGTTCTATTCTATTCTATTCTATTCTATTCTATTCTCTACTCTACTCTACTCTACTCTACTCTACTCTACTCTACTCTACTCTACTCTACTTTACTCTACTCTACTCTACTCTACTCTATTCTATTCTATATGTGGTCTTACTAAAGCTTTATAGAACCTTGACAGTGGTTTTAGTACCTCACTTGATCTTGATTGTATCCCTCTGTTGATGCAATTTAGGACTGCATCTCCATTATTTTTTTATTTGCGTTTATATCCCGCCCTTCTCCGAAGACTCAGGGCGGCTTACACTATGTCAAGCAATAGTCTTCATCCTATTTGTATATTTATATACAAAGTCAACTTATTGCCCCCAACAATCTGGGTCCTCATTTTACCTACCTTATAAAGGATGGAAGGCTGAGTCAACCTTGGGCCTGGTGAGACTAGAACCTGCAGTAATTGCAAGCAGCTGCTGTTAATAACAGACTGTCTTAGCAGTCTGAGCCACCAGAGGCCCAGTACTATCCATGACTATCCCAAAGGTGCTTCTTCAAAAGGCAAGAGGTTTCGCTTCTCATCCAAGAAGCTTCTTTAGTTCATTTGAGTTCAGCTCAGTTCAGAACTGGAGAAGCTTCTTGGATGAGAAGCGAAACGTCTTCAAGGAAAAACAAAGTCTACTTGCCTTTTGATGAAGCGCCTTTAAGGCAACTGGATGACTCCAAAGAATCTCCAGGTGGTCCTTGACTTACAACTGAATCCCAAAATGATGTTGCTAAGGGAGATAGTTGTTAAATGAGTTTTGTCCCATTTTTACCACCTTTCTTGTCCCGGTTGTTAAGTGAATCGAATCACTATAGCTATGAAGTCAGTAACCTGGTTGTTAAGTGAATCATTACAGCTATGAAGTCAGTAACCCAGTTGTTAAGTGAATCAGTACAGCTATGAAGTCAGTAACTTGGTTGTTAAGTGAATCACTACAGCTATGAAGTCAGTAACTCGGTTGTTAAGTGAATCACTACAGCTATGAAGTCAGTAACCTGTTTGTTAAGTGAATCACTACAGCTATGAAGTCAATAACTCGGTTGTTAAGTGAATCACTACAGCTATTAACCCGGTTGTTAAGTGAATCACTACAGCTATGAAGTCAGTAACCCGGTTGTTAAGTGAATCACTACAGCTATGAAGTCAGTAACCCGGTTGTTAAGTGAATCACTACAGCTATGAAGTCAGTAACCCGGTTGTTAAGTGAATCACTACAGCTATGGTCAATAACTTGGTTGTTAAGTGAATCACTGCAGCTATTAACCCGGTTGTTAAGTGAATCACTACAGCTATGAAGTCAATAACTTGGTTGTTAAGTGAATCACTACAGCTATTAACCCAGTTGTTAAGTGAATCACTACAGCTATGAAGTCAGTAACCTGTTTGTTAAGTGAATCTGCCACCTCCCTTGATTTTGATTGTCAGAAGGTCGCAAAATGACCCCGGGACACTGCGACTGTCATCAATATGAACTAGTTGCCAAGCTTCCAAATTCTGATCACAGGACCATATGGATGCTGCATATTAAGTCTGATTAGGTCTTAAGTCTGAAATCCAGTCATAAGTGTGCAGAGATTCCACAATGCTTCGTTTCACAAGCGGTGATGTGCCCCAGCAAGCAGTGAACTGGCTCATCCGTTGCGGAGAAACCGTGACAAGGCCTATCCATCAACCAAATACGGGCACGATATTCCGTCTTTCTGTGCCAGAAAAAGCTCTTGAGTGGGAAAAAGAGAGGCCTGGGTTTAATTAACCAAGACACCCATTGAGCCAGGGTTTAAATATATTTCTTAGCGAAGGCATTACGACAACGAATCTCAAGCGCTTTGCTTTTGAGCACATCTGGTAATGCTATGTTGTTGTTGTTAGTTGCGAAGTCGTGTCCGACTCATCGCAACCCCATGGACCACATTCCTCCAGGCCTTCCTCTCCTCTACCATCCTCCGGAGTCCATTGAAGCTCACGCCGACTGCTTCAGTGACTCCATCCAGTCACCTCGTTCTCTGTCGTCCCCTTCTTCTTTTACCCTCAATCTTTCCCAGCATGAGGCTCTTCTCCAGGGAGTCCTTCCTTCTCATTAGGTGGCCAAAGTATTTGAGTTTCCTCTTCAGGATCTGGCCTTCTGAAGAGCAGTCAGGGTTGATCTCCTCTAGGACTGACCGGTTGGATCGCCTTGCAGTCCAGGAGTCTTCTCCACCACCAGAGTTCAAAGGCCTCAATTCTTTGGCGCTCAGCCTTCCTTATGGTCCAACTTTCAAAGCCATTCGTTGGAGGAACATTGTCACTCATTAAAAGCTCTGGAAATGTCATCTGCACTAGGCAGGAGAATTCTTCTGAACCTGATGGCTCATGTTCTCCACCAAGAACCCTAACGTCCATGAAACCCTCCTTGAAATGACCTAGTGAGGAATCTTCCCCTCATTTTTTATCTGTGTTTCCATGAATCACCCCTCCTAGAAGAATGAAATATTTTGGGAACTATCAAAAGAGGCAGGATATTCTATTTCCCCAAAGGAGAAATGGAAACATAAAATAAGTTTTTATTCAGCATTTACATCGTTAAAATCATTGTTACATTTTTGCAGCTTTCCGATACCGGCATCTTTGATAACATCCATTTAATCTTTTAACCAAACTATATACATATACATTTTATATATTGCTAACTAATGTCTATATTCATTCTATATTCATTCACTTTATAGCTATCTATTACACATTATCTATTTCATTCCTCTATAATACCTTCTCTTATGTTTATACATTTATACGATAATTTTAGATTCTTTCCCCAACCAGTTATATCATCTATTCCATCTTTCATAATATATCGTTTCCTCTCGGTCTTTTAATTCCATTGTTAATTTATCTGCTTTTGCGCATTCTAGCACCTTTTTAATTATCATCGAGTTTGATGGAGCAGATTTTAAGAAACATGTTCTTAAGCGGCAGAAAACAGCACTCCCCCCCACCCCAAGTCTTTCTTCATAGCCCACAAGCGTATTGAAAGAGGAAGCCAACTATCTAGATGGCTCCATTCATAAGCAAAGCAAACAAGCCCATTCAAGGCAGGATGTTTTGAAACTCCTTGCAGCAAAGTTTGACAGCTAACGAAAGCTGAGTAATAGGGATGATAGCAAGCAGCCCCTCAACGCAAAATCCAGTGCAGGACATAAGCCATCAGCCTCCATGGGAATTGCCCAACACCCTCTTTAGAAACACAAAGCTCATAAATTGGAATTTTCACCTAATTAAGTTAAAATTAGGAAGTGTAAACCATTGAATTGTGTTAACCGGATAGGGACGGATTGGTAAATAGAATCCAATGTAAATATAAGCATGTAGAGGAATGAGTAAATAAGAACAGAGAATATATATCATTGCCGATACGGCAAGCTGTAAAATATGTAATGTTATGTCTGTTACGTGTTTTTAATGTGTTTTTGTTTTTGTTTGTATTTTTCTTTATTTTGTTTTTAAAAGTTAAAAGTTTAATAAAAATTATTTGAATAATAAAAGAAACACAAAGCCTATGTTGCACAAATCCCAAACTTCAAAAACGCACAACCCATACAAGAGCCCTTCCTCTAACTCAGCTGGTTGTTCAGCTGACGCAAAACTGCAGGCTGTCTTTGTGGGGTGTGGTTCTGCTTCCTCATAAAACTAACTTTCCAATCAGTCTCCATGTTGCTTTCAGCATCAGTTAATAACAACAACAACAACAACAACAACAACAGAGTTGGAAGGGACCTTGGACGCCTTCTAGTCCAACCCCCTGCCCAGTGGTGGGATTCAAGTAATTTAACAACCGGTTCTCTGCCCTAATGATTTCTTCCAACAATCAGTTTGCCAAACTGCTCAGAAATTTAACAACCGGTTCTCCTGAGGTGGTGCGAACTGGCTGAATCCCACCACTTCCCCTGCCCAGGCAGGAAACCCTACACCACTTCAGACAAATGGTTATTCAACATTTTCTTAAATTTTTCCAGTGTTGAAACAACTTCTGCAGGCAAGTTGTTCCACTGATTAATTGTTCTCACTGTCAGGAAATTTCTCCTTAGTTCTAGGTTGCTTCTCTCCTTGATTAGTTTCCACTCATTGCTTCTTGTTCTACCCTCAGGTGCTTTGGAGAATAGCTTGACTCCTTCTTCTTTGGGGCAGCCCCTGAGTTCTCCCAGCTTGGAACCGAAGCAGACAGATTTTTCTTCCAACCGGCTGAAGTTCAGAATATATTTTCTTTTGCCTGCCTCGATGTGACTCAACATACTTTATTTGATCAGAACCCGAATGTTCAATATTTGTTCAGTTCCAACTCGCTCCACACATTAGTTACAATTCTGGAAATCTGGTGTCTTTGCTTTTATCTTCTCCAGAGACTCGTTTAGCAATCACACAGAATTGTTCTTCGTGTTACGTGAAAAGGTCCTGTCGTTTTCAAAGGAATATTAAAGGGGGAAATATATTCCCCCCCCTTTCATCTAAATACAAATATTGGCTAAGGTTCTCTATGGTATCGTTTCAAGAGGACTTACAATACGAGTTAAGGGCCATGGAAGGAAGAGCAGGAATAACAAAAGGGGAGAAGAGCCTCCGTAAAGAATAAAAAACGAAATGAGGAATCATCTGATTTTCTATTCTAAAAAGAACGTCAAGAGAAGAACGTCAATGGCTTCGCAGATGGCAGCGATCTGTGCAGGCTTGAATGTGCTTTCCTGGGTAAGCACAACGAGCTGACTTCAGTGAACGCAAATCGTAATGGCTGAGTTCACACACCTTCACAAACACACAGAGAGAGAGAGAGAGAGAGAAAGACACACACACACACACACACAGAGACATATATATATATATATATATATATATATATATATATATATATATATATAGAGAGAGAGAGAGAGAGAGAGAGAGAGAGAGAGAGAGAGAGAAACTGAGAAACTGAGAAAAAGAGAGACAGACAGACAGAGAGAGAGAGAAAGACAGAGAGAGAGAGAGAGAGAAACAGGCAGGCAGACAGACAGATACGCACATACACAAGACAGAGAGACAGAGAGAGAAAGAGACAGAGAAAGAGAAAGACACAGAGAGAGAGAGACACATGCACCCACACACACACTGAGAGAGAAAGAGACAGAGAGAGAGAGAGAGAGACAGAGAAACAGAGAGAGAGAGAAAAAGAGAGAAAGAGGGACAGAGGCAGAAAGAGAGAGAGAGAGAAGAAAGAGAAAGAAAGAAAGAAAGAAAGAAAGAAAGAAAGAAAGAAAAAGGAAGGAAGGAAGGAAGGAAGGAAGGAAGGAAGGAATAGAGGGAGAGAATTGGAGCAGGCAAAATTAAGGCGTCTCATGGGCCCCCAGGCAGAGCTGTTGTTGCCTTTACTCAAGCAACTCTCGAACTCACTGGATACTCTGATCTATAATCCTCGCAGTAATTTCATTTGTTCTCCATGCTGGTCGCATAGCAGGAAGAACTGGTGGCCGGTGGACCAAGGCAGTCTTAAAACAAGATGGCTCGACAACATCCGAAAGTATAGTGGGACCAATTGGCAAAGGAAAGCTCAGGACCGTCTTGGATGGGAACATGCGGAAGAGGCCTTCATCCTGCAGTGGGTAGATGATGGCTAGAAGGAATGAATAATCTTAATATCCTACCTGGATACCCTGGAGCTTAAGGACGGGAATAGGGCTTCCTCGTTTACTTTCCCATGGTATATAGCAGTGATGGCTAACCATTTTGCCATCGCGTTGCCAGGAGGGGGGCTGCAGGCGGGGCGTCACGTGTATGCGTGCCCACACCCATAATTCTATGCGCTCTGCCCTCCCCGCACTCCTGGCACGCGATGGCCTGGTAGGCTCGTTTTTCTCTCTCACCTGGCTCCAGAGCCTCTCTAGGAGTCTGGGGAGGGCAAAAATGGCCTTCCCCACCCCTCGAGGCCCTACTTCTACTACTGCTGGTGGGTCCAGAAGGCCCAAAAATCAGCTGGCTGGCGCGCGCATGCGTGCCAGAGCTGAGCTCGCGTGCCCACTGATATGGCTACACGTGCCACCTGTGGCACGCATGCCATAGGTTCGCCATCACAGGTATAGGGTCTCCTGCTTCAGAAGTTGCGGGTGCTCCAACACTGGATGTTTTTAAGAAGAGATTGGACAACCATTTGTCTGAAATGGTCTAGAGTAGGGGTGTCAAACTCAAGGCCCAGGTGCCCATGGTGTGCTTAGATCTGGCTCGTGGGGCTGCCTTGGAAACTGTAAGGGACCTGCCCGTGGTGCCTCTGCTAGTGAAAATGGGGCGGCGGGGCATGTTTTCGCTGGCAGAGGGGCTAGCAAAACAAACTAGAATAGAATAGAATAGAATTCTTTATTGGCCAAGTGTGATTGGACACACAAGGAATTTGTCTTTGGTGCATATGCTCTCAGTGTTCATAAAAGGAAAGATACTCTCATCAAGAATCATAAGGTTCAACACTTAATGATAGTCATAGAATAAAATAGAATAGAATAGAATAGAATAGAATAGAATAGAATAGAATAGAATAGAATAGAATAGAATTTTTATTGGCCAAGTGTGATTGGACACACAAGGAATTTGTCTTGGTGCATATGCTCTCAGTGTTCATAAAAGGAAAGATACTCTCATCAAGAATCATAAGGTTCAACACTTAATGATAGTCATAGAATAAAATAGAATAGAATAGAATAGAATAGAATAGAATAGAATAGAATAGAATAGAATAGAATAGAATTTTTATTGGCCAAGTGTGATTGGACACACAAGGAATTTGTCTTGGTGCATATGCTCTCAATATACATAAAAGAAAAGATATGTTCATCAAGGTACAACATTTACAACACAATTGATGGTCAATATATCAATATAAATCATAAGGATTGCTAGCAACAAAGTTACAGTCATAAGTGGGAGGAGATGGGTGATGGGAACTATGAGAAGATTAATAGTAGTGCAGATTCAGTAAATAGTTTGACAGTGTTGATGGAATTATTTGTTTAGCAGAGTGATGGCCTTCGGGAACTAAAGACAAAGCCAAAGGAAAAAATGTTTCCCCTCCCACATCTGAGCATCCAAGAAGGGACAGGAAAGGAGAAAGGGAAAGACGAAAGACGAAGGAAAAGGAAAGATGGGACGAGAGCAAGGAAGGAAAAAGAAGGAAAGAGGTGAAGGGAGAAGAAAGGAGAAGGAAGAGGGAAGGAAGGAAGGAAGGAAGGAAGGAAGGAAGGAAGGAAGGAAGGAAGGAAGGAAGGAAGGAAGGAGAAGATTATAATGAGAAGGATCTCAGGGAAGTCCAGCCTTAGCACTTGGCCACCACAGGTGCCCCTGACTTGAGTTCTGTGCCATGCCTACTATGGCTACACCCTGGCCATGCCCCACTCTCCCCGCTGGCCCTCTGAGGTCAAACACAACCCTGATGCGGCCCTCAATGAAATCAAGTTTGACACCTCTTGACACACTTCAGGGCTTCCTGCCTGAACAAGGGGTTGGATAGAAGACCTCCAAGGCCCCTTCCAACTCTTTGTTTCTGTTATTATCAATGCCCCAGGGAGCCCTACGATCACTTTTATTGTACGATGAGAAGTTTTACACACAAGCCACACCCATGATTCCGGGTGAGCTCGTACCAGGATATCCACTATCCCTTTAATCAGTACTTCACTTGGCTCTCACCGCTGGCTTGTTCCACAGACAATCCGGGGTTACAAATGTCTTCTTTTTGAAGACAACCAGACCAGGCCATCAATGGGAAAGGGTAGGTGTTGACACGTTGCTGATCCATCTCTCTTTTGCTTTGACTACAGGGATCAAAGGAGGAATACATACCTAACCAAACTAGGAAAAGTGTGCAGAAAGAGAGAGGTGCTTTATGCAAAAGCTGGCGGTCTGTTGCTCAGGAGATCCTGTGGGACGACAGAGCTGTAAGGCTCGCGCAAAACAAGGTCTTCCCAGCACAGCAACAGACATCTCTCCTCTTGCACCTAAGTTTAGCACAAACACAACCTAGCAACCCTCATCTCTTTCTGCTCTGGTTGTCATCTCCTTCCCAGCAGAGAAATAAGACATATTCAAGTCATCACAAACTGTTCCTCCCTTCTGCAAACACTATCCAAGGTCAGCTTTGATGTGTCGACTGTCTAACTGTACCTTATGATTCTTGATGAACGTATCTTTTCTTTTATCTACGCTGAGAGCGTATGCATCAAAGACAAATTCCTTGTTTGTCCCATCACACTCGGCCAATAAAAAAATTCAATTCAATTCTATTCTAACTAGCGAACCCAAAACAAGGAAACACTCTCGGGAGATTTGAATTCTGCAAAGTGAAACTTTATTGGATACGCCGTATTGGTACTGAAGAAACAAAACCAGCTCTGGTTTTCCTGTGCAAATGCTGGCCTAGTTAAACAATGGCTTCCCCTTCTCCCCACCCCTGGGTGATCCCTTTGTCCAATAATGAAACGTCTGTTTGTTATGGGAACAGTCCGTCTCTTTCTCCAGCACCTGCAGGGGTGACCTTGATGGTTTCCAGGCTCTCACGATCTCCGCATGCGTTCTCCCTCTTTCTTCCACCCAGTTCATTGGTAAGTTGAAAAGCATTAAGGTTTGAAAGAAGGAAAACAGTTCAATCTCAATAGACTTTGTCACCTTTTACCATGGAGAGCAAATAGGAACTGAGACAATCGGAGGCATGAGAGGTCACAAAGAGGGACAACAATTTCCATGGCGGTACAGTTTTCTGTCAATTCAAGGATGAACGGAGAACTAGTAGACTGTGGGGAAAATCCATAGTTCAAATTATTTGAGAGAGTATGGAACATAGAATAACGGAGTAGGGAGGGACCTTGGAAGTCTTCTAGTCCCCTGCTCAACCTTATACCATTTCAGATAAGTGGCTGTCCAGTCTCTTCATAAAAGCCTCCAGTAATGGAGCACCCACAACTTCTGAAGGAAAACTGTTCCACTGAGTTAACTGTTAACTGTTAAGGGCCGTAATAGCTCAGGCTGTTAGAAGCCTGTTATTAGAACACAGTAGCCTGCAATTACTGCAGGTTCAAGCCCGGCCCGAGGTTGACTCAGCCTTCCATCCTTTATAAGGTAGGTAAAATGAGGACCCAGATTGTTGGGGGGGCAATAAGTTGACTTTGTAAATATACAAATAGAATGAGACTATTGCCTTATACACTGTAAGCCGCCCTGAGTCTTCGGAGAAGGGCGGGATATAAATGTAAATAAATAAATAAAAAGAAACTGTTATCCTCTTCTATTTGAGTGTATCTGGAGAAGATCCTCGCTGAAGATCACCAGATCTGCAAGAGCACCTCAAGCAGGGGTGGGTTTCACCATATCATTGCCACCGTTTTGCATGCGCGCACCTTCCCTGTATGTGATTTGCTTCTGTGCGTACCTTCTGTGCATGCATCCGGCCTCAAAAATGTGGCTAAATAGGACGGCATCACGTCCGAGCAGGTGGGCTGGCCCACTCGCAGTTTCTGCTACTGGTTCTGTTGTGGCTCCAGCCTCCGAACTTGGCCCCATGCCCAAAAGTGACTCCAAGAGTGAGGGGGAAGGGCCGGTAAGGCTTACCTCAGGAGCACCAATTCCTTTGGCTTGGCTCCAGGAGCCAGAACCAGGCCAGTCGGAGGACGTAATGAGGCCGATATCCCCTGATTCCTCCCTTCCTCGTGCTACGCCTACAGACGCAGCTGATAATCATACCAATCAAGCTTGGATCGACCTGCGCTTCAGAAGGTTAGAGAGGCGGCGTCATCAAAGGGAAGGGTGGGGCAGGAGCCCCACCCCACAGGATATATAAAGAGTTTTGGGACTGCTCTCAGTTCCACGGGAAGCAAATTAGCTGAACCGTGTCGAAGTGAGCTGAAGTCTTAATCTGTTTGAACTTTTTGGCAGGCAGCTGTGTTTCTTAGCCAGGACTGATAGGAGCCGTGTATCCACTGGCTGTAGGCCAGCTCGTTACTCCAAAGTGAGGATGGAGACAGAACAGGTTCACCTTAACCGGTCCGAACTGGCTGAAAACCGCCTTTGACCTCAAACATAGCTTGAACTCTCTACCAAGAGAGCCAAGGTGACCTCTATCTCCAAACGCTTTTGGCAAGCAAAGATATACACACCCACACCATGGGCATCCTGTGATCTGTTATTTCTTTATTACAAAGAAAGAAACCAAAATCTGTATTCTAGAATACAGCTCGCCAGTTTGGAACCCTCACCACATCTCTGACATCAATACAATTGAACGTGTCCAGAAATATTTTACCCTATCCCACCAGACTTGAAATCCTAGGCTTAGAAAACTTGGAACTCTGTCGCCTTCGACAAGACCTAAGCTTAACTCACAGAATCATCTATTGTAATGTCCTTCCTGTTAAAGACTACTTCAGCTTTAATTGCAATAATACTAGAGCAACTAATAGATTTAAACTTAATGTCAATCGCTTTAATCTAGATTGCAGAAAATATGACTTCTGTAACAGAATCATCAGTGCTTGGAATACTTTACCTGACTCTGTGGTCTCTTCCCATAATCCTAAAAGTTTTATCCAAAAACTTTCTACTATTGACCTCACCCCATTCCTAAGAGGACCATAAGGGGCATGCATAAGCGCACAAACGTGCCTACCGTTCCTGTCCTATTGTTTTTTTCTTTTCTCCTTCCTATATATATGCTTATACCTCCTTATATTTACCCATATATGTGTTTATTTACTATATAATCTTTTTGTATGATACCTACATATATTGTTGTGACAAAATAAATAAATAAAAATAAATAAACTATTATTCAGAGGAAAAAAAATCGGTTGTGAAGTCAAAATGCCCAGTTCAAATGAACGTAAACTTTACACGCGGATTTCAAAGACGCAATGAATTTGCAGAAAGGCTACGAAGGAATTTTAAGTCTTCTCAAGAGGAAGCCAGATTAGCAGTTTATTGTTAACCGCAAAAAGATCCTTATTGTTTTCTCTAGTCCAAGCACTAATAAATCCATGTTAAAACCCGTCTCCGTACGCCTGTGGGATTAGAACGGAGTCATTAAATTGGAATGAAATCATAAACTGAGTATCTCACCCTCAAAAAAAATCCCCAGGATTTGTAATTTTAAATCAACACGCCTTATACGTCAGGCTTCCTTTGTTTTATTTTCCTGGAAAATAAAAAAATAAGTGCAAATAACGTTATTTAAACCCTTTCCCCGGATTCCGTTCTCTGGCTCTCAAGTAGAATTTAAGTAAAGCACACATAAGACATAAACTTTGGAGACAGGAGAGTTAAAGTTGATGAAAAATAAATTTCTGTAGGTCTTGAAAGAGAGAGACAACTCAATTTATATCTCTTGGAGTAGCACACAATTCAAAATATGATTTTGAATACCTCGCAGGACTAAGAAAGAGGAGATAAGTTATCAAAATGTTTATAAAAATGTCTACTTTAGATTAAAGCATTTATAGGCAAAAATGTGTTTTCTGTGGAAACGGTGCATTTAAAACAAACGTGGCTTATATTTCTATGCATTTTTTAAAAAAATATAAAAACTATGATTGATGTGAAAACTGAATGGAACAGACTTTTCAATTAACTTGAGGCTTAATGGATGCTAGAAAATTACTGCTGAGGGGACAGCTTTGATTAGTCCATAACAAAGATGGGACTAAGAGATTTCCTTCCTGCTTTTCAGAAATACCACGAGCTAAAATGTACATGGGGAAAAAAAACCCATACAAATAAATATAATGTGGTCACAACTATATATAAATAAACGGATATCCGAATGAAGTTCAGAACGACGTAAATTAAAAATCAGGCCAGCACTTTTTTAAAAAAGGTAAGATTATTCACAGAATGCAAAGTTGATCAGTGGGATGCAACAAGGTTGGGAGGTGCAAGAGTTCACCAACAATGGATTCTCAAAAATGTTGGGAGCACAAATTCCGAATTTCTAGATATGACCCTTGATGTGAAAAATCAATGGGAGAGATAGATGGAGAACAACTATGCAAGTCACAGACAGTAACAGAGGGATAGAATCAAGATCACGTGAAGTGTTAGTACCCACTTTATAATGCCTTGGTAAGACCATACTTGTTATATAGAACAGAACAGAACAGAACAGAACAGAACAGAATAGAATAGAATAGAATAGAATAGAATAGAATCCAATCCAATCCAATCCAATCCAATCCAATCCAATCCAATCCAATCCAATCCAATCCAATCCAATACAATACAATACAATACAATACAATACAATAGACACAATTTATTTATTTATTTATTTATTATTTAGATTTTTATACCGCCCTTCTCCCGAAGGACTCAGGGCGGTGTACAGCCAGATTAAAAACAGTACAATATACAAATTAAAACAAAATTAAAATAACATATTCTATAAATGGCCGAAAATTTAAAACTGTCAAATTTGACCCATAAAATTCATAAAAATACCCCAATTAAAATTATTAAAATTCAAAAAGTTTAAAAAATTAAGCCAGTCCCACTTGGATAAACAAGTGCGTTTTCAATTCACGGTGAAAGGTCCGAAGGTCAGGTAATTGACGCAAACCAGGGGGAAGTTCGTTCCAGAGGGTAGGTGCTCCAACAGAGAAGGCCCTTCCCCTGGGGGCCGCCAGCCGACATAGCTTGGCGGACGGCACCCTGAGAAGACCCTCTCTGTGTGAGTGTACGGGTCGGTGGGAGGCATAAGGTAACAGCAGGCAATGGGTAAGTCTGCTGTGAACACAACATAGACATCAGGAAGGGCAGCCAGCCAGTAAATGCACAGCTCCATTCAGTTGTCCCGACTACACCTAGGTGCAAGGGATTAACAGGGTCATTAAAAATACTGATGATAGATAGACAATTGAGATAGATAGATAGATAGATAGATAGATAGATAGATAGATAGATAGATAGATAGATGATGGATAGATAATCCTCAATAACTGGGTTGTCTAATCAAGAATAGAATAGAATAGAATAGAATAGAATAGAATAGAATAGAATAGAATAGAATTCTTTATTGGGCAAGTGTGATTGGACACACAATGAATTTGTCTTTGGTGCCTACGCTCTCAGTGTACATAAAGAAAAAATAAAATATCTTCATCAAGAATCATAAGATACAAAACTTAGTGATAGTCATAGGATATTAATAGGCAATCAAAGCATACTAGGAAACAATAAAAACAATACAAGTTGTAAAGATACAAGTAATATGGATACAGCCATAAGTGTAGAAGAGATAGGTTTTGGTAAGGATGAGAAGAAAAATAGTAATACAGTCTTAGTAGTTAATTTGACAATTTATTTATTTATTATTTATTTTTCTTTTTGTCACAACAGTATACACAAACATTGTCATAAATAAAACAACATATCTTGAAGAATATATATATATATATATATATATGTATGTATGTATGTATGTATGTATGTATGTAAAAAAAATATGCATCAACTATATTAAATTGATATAATGAAGGGAACAATAGGACAGGAACGGTAGGCACTTTTGTGCTCTTATGCACGCCCCTTATAGTCCTCTTAGGAATGGGGTGAGGTCAATAGTAGACAGATTTTGGTTGAAGATTTTGGGATTTTGAGTAGAGACTATGGAGTCAAGTAATGAGTTCCAAGCATTAACAACTCTGTTACAGAAGTCATATTTTCTGCAATCAAATTTGAAGCGGTTGACATTAAGCTTGAATCTATTTTTTGCTCTTGTAATATTGCGATTGAAGCTGAAGTAGGCTTTGACAGGAAGGATATTGCAATAGATGATTTTGTGTGTTAAACACAGGTCATGTCGAAGTCAACGGAGTTGTAAATTTTCTAATCCCAGGATTTCAAGTCTGGTGGTATAAGGTATTTTGTTGTTTTCAGAGGAGTGAAGAACTCTTCTAGTAAAATATTTCTGGACTCGTTCTATTGTATTTATGTCAGAGATGTGGTATGGGTTCCAGACGGATGAGCTGTATTCAAGAATAGGTCAAAGAATAGGTCAAAGAATAGACAATGTTGTGAGAATTAGCTGTTTAGCAGAGTGATGGCATTCGGGGGAAAACTCTCCTTGTGTCTTGTTGCTTTTATTGTATATTGCATCCTGTTTTGGTTGCCATGATGTAAAAAAGATGTAGAGACTCTAGAAAGAGTGCAGAGAAGAGCAACAAAGAGGATTAGGGGACTGGAGGCTAAAACGTATGAAGAACGGTTGCAGGAACTGGGCATGTCTAGTTTAATGAAAAGAAGGACCAGAGGAGACATTTATTTTATTTATTTTATTATTTATTTTGTCATAACAATATACATAAGCATCACACAAAAAGGTTATATAGTATATAAACATATATATGAGGAATTATAAGGAAGTATAAGCACATATATATAAGAAAAAAAACAATAGGACAGGAACGGTAGGCACGTTTGTGCTCTTATGCACACCCGTTATAGTCCTTTTAGGAATGGGGTGAGGTCAATAGTAGATAGTTTTTGGTTAAACTTTTGGGATTATGAGAAGAGACCACAGAGTCAGGTAATGTGTTCCAAGCACTGATAACTCTGTTACAGAAGTCATATTTTCTGCAATCTAGATTGAAGCGGTTAACATTAAGTTTAAATCTATTGGTTGCTCTTGTATTAGTGTAATTGAAGCTGAAGTAGTCTTTAACAGGATGATTCTATGAGTTAAACTTAGGTGTTGTCGAAGGCGACGGAGTTCTAAATTTTCTAAACCTAGGATTTCAAGTCTGGTGGCATAAGGTATTTTGTTGTTTTCAGAGAAGTGGAGAACTCTTCTTCTAAAATATTTCTGGACACGTTCAATTGTATTGATGTCAGAAATTGTATTGATGTCAGAAATGATATCAAACATGATATCTAAGGAGGGATGCGGTGGCTCAGGGGCTAGGACGTTTGAGCTTGTCAATCGAAAGGTCGGCAGCTCAGCGGTTCGAATCCCTACTGTTGCCATGTAACGGGGTGAGCTCCCGTTACCTGTCCCAACTTCTGCCAACCTAGCAGTTTTGAAAGCACATAAAAATGCAAGTAGAAAAAATAGGGACCACCTTTGGTGGGAAGGTAAGAGCATTCCGTGCACCTTTGGCGTTGAGTCATGCCGGCCACATGACCACGGAGACTTCTTCGGACAGCGCTGGCTCTTCGGCTTTGAAACAGAGATGAGCACCGCCCCCTAGAGTCGTCAACGACTAGCACGTATGTGCGAGGGGAACCTTTACCTTTAACCTTTAATATCTCAGGGGCTGCCCCAAAGAAAAGGGAGTCAAACTATTCTCCAAAGCACCTGAGGGTAGAACAAGAAGCAATGGGTGGAAACCGATCAAGGAAAGAAGCAACTTGGAACAAAGGAGAAATTTCCTGACAGTGAGAACAGTTAATCAGTGGAACAACTTGCCTCCAGAAGTTGTAAATGCTCCAACACTGAAAGTTCTTAAGAAGAAATTGGACAACCATTTCTCTGAAATGGTATAAGTTCTCTTGTTTGGGGTTGGATTGGAAGACCTCTAAGGTCCCTTCCAACTCTGTTATTCTAACTTAAGCAGCCATGCATCTGTCAACAGCCCAGCCTGGGATAATGTTCATAAAGGCCATAACCTCTTCTGTCAGATAACTAAAGTTCACAAATAACTTTGTTCGTTTTTACTTAAGCATCTCTTTGTACAGACGGAGCAAAGAAGAAACAGGCATTAGTTAAGGCGAGCAATTTACCTCTTCCCAAACTTGCTTACCCCGGGAAAATAACTGTCCATTCAGCCATAAAACATTTAGACACCAGAATGTTGATTAGCAGTGGGAATAAGCGCTGGGAAACAAGCCACCAGAAGATAACACTTGGAAAAAGTGATACAATTTCAGTATCTTTCATGCAAAAAAAAACACAGTCTTGGTTTAACTCACCATTTTCTAAGTACCATCTCAGTAGTTTTATTCCTGTTTTTCGGGTTTGTTTTTTTTCCTGCTGTCTCCATTTACCATGATAACTAGCAGAATAACAGAGTTGGAAGGGACCTTGGAGGTCTTCTAGTCCAACCCTGTTCTGTCCCCCTTCGCCTCCGTCCGAGTGATGGCTTAATTACACGGCAGTATCAGCTCTGGCAGCAAAATAGCGAGCTTCTGCCAAGTCTCTCTGTTATCTCCCTCGACGCTGATGAGTCACCTAGGAACAAATGTCAGCTCTTAGTTAAGCAGTTAATTTGCTTGCTACGAAGAGGCATAGCAGCCCTTGCTGCTTTTCTATCCTGTGGGGTGGGGCTCCATGACTCAACACTTCCTAGGCCTGTCCCACCCCTGCTTCTGTTGTTCCCGCCTCTCCTGCCTACGAAACCTAGGGTCCAGCCAGGCCTGATTGCCATCAGCTGGGTCTGGAGGCGTGGCCTGAGGGGGGAAGAGTCAGGGGACGGAGGCCTCGTTATTTCTTCCACCTGGCCTGCCTCCGGCTCCTGGAGCTGAGCCAGGGAAGCCAGTGCTCCCGAGGTAAGTCCTGATGGCCCTTCCCACTCACTTTCCGAGTCACTTTCTGGCAGCAGGCCCCGGCTCGGGGGGCGCAGACACAGCAAACCCCCTGCTCAAGCAGGAGACCAGATACCATTCCAGACAAGTGGCTGTTCAGTCTCTTCTTAAAAAACCTCCAACCAAGCAGTTCCACTGATCAATTATTCTAACTACATAAATAACATAACTTTTTAACATTTTGTTTGTTCCGGTTTAGATCAGTGGTGAAATCTGAACCGGTTTACTACCGGTTCGCTGGCTCTGCACCATGCGAGGTGCATGAATGGGTGCAATGCATGCCAAAGGGAGGCATGGGGTAAGTAGAACAACGCACACATGTGTATGCATGTGTGTGTGATCAGCTTTGGCATGCGAACTTTTTTTTTACTTTTAAAAGCATTTTTTAAACAACCTATTTGGCCAAATAGATTGCAAAAAAAATGCTTTTAAAAGTTAAAAAAAGGCTCTGACGATCGTGTGGCTCAGCTGGGATTGTCAGAGCCTTTTTAAAAACCTTTTAAAAGCATTTTTAACAACCTATTCGGCTGAATAGGTTGTAAAAAAATGCTTTTAAAAGTAAAAAAAAGGCTCTGACACTCGCGCAGCTCAGCTGGGATCGTCAGAGTCTTTTTTAACCTTTTAAAAGCATTTTTAACAACCTATTCGGCCGAATAGGTTGTAAAAAAATGCTTTTAAAAAGTTTTTAAAAAGGCTCTGACGCTCGCGCGGCTCAGCTGGGATCGTCAGAGTCTTTTTTTAACCTTTTAAAAGCATTTTTAACAACCTATTCCTACCATACGGGTGGGAAAAGCAAGCGAGCCGGAAAGAAGCAGCAAACGGGAGAGCGGGCGACCCAGCAATTGGGTGGGCATGTGGGGGAGGAGCCAGGGATTTTTGCTACCGGTTCTCCAAACCACCCGCCGCCATCATTACCAGATCGAGCGATCCGGTCCAAACCGGGAGCATTTCACCCCTGGTTTAGATGCTCTCCTGCAGTCCATCACTGCTGCTGAGATACAGAGCAAGCATTTCTGGAGACGTTGCCAGAAAACACAGCCAACATTTCTAAATATTATACATTTAGGTGGAATTTAATTTGAGTGATGTCATTCTTTTCTTAAACACCCCATCTTGTTCAGCATCTAAGGTGCTTAACTCTGAAAGGAAGCCTGTCGTTCAGACTAATTTATCCTAATCTCCGTAGTATTCCGATGGCAGCCTCTGGTGAAGGCAACTTTGCAGGAGAACTTCTTTCTTCTTTATATCACAATTTTTTTTTCTGCTGGGCTCTGTCCACGGGCAGTGGGGGAGAGAATGAGCACGGGTTTATAGCTAATTACTCAGTGCCTGTCAGAACTATTAAAAAACACAGATGTTCTGCACAGAACCACAGGGCTGAGAACAAGGAACGGTACATGTGGAAATGTTCATTTTTATGACAAAGAGGGATCATTCCACAGCGGGCACCAGAAAAGACAAGGAGGGGCTTTTGAGCAGGAGGAACTACTGAGGCAGCTGAAACACAACCTAGCAAGATAACTACTTCTGAATAATGGAACACAAGGGACACAAAGCAGATAAAAGACCTTTACGTAATAGAATAGAATAGAATAGAATAGAATAGAATTTTTTATTGGCCAAGTGTGATTGGACACACAAGGAATTTGTCTTGGTGCATATGCTCTCAGTGTACATAAAAGAAAAGATACGTTCATCAAGGTACAACATTTACAACACAAATGATGGTCAGTATATCAATATAAATCATAAGGATTGCCAGCAACAAGTTACAGTCATACAGTCATAAGTGGAAAGAGATTGGTGATGGGAACTATGAGAAGATTAATAGTAGTGCAGATTCAGTAAATAGTCTGACAGTGTTGAGGGAATTATTTGTTTAGCAGAGTGATGGCCTTCGGGAAAAAACTGTTCTTGTGTCTAGTTGTTCTGGTGTGCAGTGCTCTATAGCGTCGTTTTGAGGGTAGGAGTTGAAACAGTTTATGTCCAGGATGTGAAGGATCTGTAAATATTTTTTTTTTTTATAAAAAGTTTTATTTTTACAATCATATCAAATAATTCATCCAATGTACAGTTATATACAATTAGTCGGGCTTGCCCAGTCACCACCACCCTTTTTAACACTCTTCCCTCTTCTACCTTCTTTTACTTTCCAAACCTTCCTCTCCTTCTCTTATGATCTGTAAATATTTTTGACTTGTGCAGTATACAGATCTTCCATGGAAGGCAGGTTGGTAGCAATTATTTTTTCTGCAGTTCTAACTATCCTCTGAAGTCTGTGTCTGTCTTGTTGGGTTGCAGAACCAAACCAGACAGTTCTAGAGGTGCAAATGACAGACTCAATAATTCCTCTGTAGAACTGAATCAGCAGCTGTAATCATTATGGGGGCAGAATTGTAACTCATGTGTAGGAGGAGGCATGGCAGAGCTTAGGGACAGAGTCAAGGGAGTCATTAGCTGTTCTGACCTAGGCTTCCTTAAAAATTAAACAGCACAAACATAGTCCCGGCAAACCTCTTTAATTCATATGGCTGTACATTACTTTCCTTTACAGTCCCCGAGGCTTGATAAATGGTCTTTCAGAGAAAGGTTATCAACACCCACCTATCTCATGTGGAACGCTGCCAGAGAGCTAATTTCCAGACGCAGGGCAAGGCCAAACTTGGCGCAGAGTCACAAACAAACAGAAGTTTCAAATCTTGGATTGGCCAGATGAACTAATTGCTTCCTGCAAAAGCTCACGTCCCTTTCGCTTCTCTTTTATGTCTTATGGGAGGGGCCAATCATCTCCAAGTCTTACTCCCAAGTTGACCCTGTTTCCTCAATTGCTCCTGTCTCCTGGCAGATCTCCGCATGCGCACACTGGGAACAGGCTCATGCTGTTCTTCTGCCTCGCTGATGTCAGACTCCGGAGGCTTTGGAGGCAGCAAAGAACTACCAGATGGCCCCCTCTCTGCCTCCGACTCAGAGCCCTCGTCCGAGCCTTCCCCAGACTCCAGGACTGGCCCACATTCCTCCCCAACCTCCTCACTGTTCGAATCTGCTGCCAGCTCTGCTGGTCGCTGGCGGGCCACAACATTAGCGTAGAGTCCTTACATTCCCACAAACATCTAATTCCAATCCCTCTTGAATTCCATTGAGTCTTATCTAGCTCCAATTTAGTGCCAACTCTTAGTCGATTAAATTCCCATGCATAAGCATGAGCAATTAATAATCTTAACTGGAATGTAATATGTGGTCTCGATTCTTCACCCTGACATCAATCAGAATAGAGCTGGAAGGGACCTCGGAGGTCTTCTAGTCCAGTCCCCTGCTCCAGCAGGAGACCCTATACAATTTGAGACAAGTGACTGTCCAGTCTCTTCTTAAAAACCTCCAGTGTTGGAGCATTCACAATTTCTGGTGGCAAGCTGTTCCACCGGTTAATTGTCCTCACTGTGAGGAAATTTCTCCTTAATTCCAGGTTGTTTCTGTCCTTGACTGGTTTCCATCCATTGCTTCTTCTCCTGCCTTCAGGTGCTTTGGAAAATAAATTGACCCCCTCCTCTTTGTAGCAGCCCCTCAAATACTGGAATCCTGCTATCATCTCACCTCACCCCAGTCCTTCTTTTCTCTAGACTGGCCAATCCCAGATCTTGCAATTGTTCTTCATGGTATGTTTTTGTCTCCAGGCCTTTAATCATCCTTGTTGCTCTTCTCTGCACTTTTTCCAAGACTGTTGTTTCCTGTACTGAAAAGAACATCTATATTTTCATCTATTATGATGAGAAAGTTTGAATGTTACAAACTATAACACTGACATAAAACAGCACCTCGGCGTTCTGTCCCCCTCACCTCAGTCTGAGCGATGACTTAATTAACCGGCAATTATCAGCTCTGGCAGCAAGCTAGCGAGCGTCTGCCAAGTGTCTCTGTTATCTCCCTCGATGCCGATGAGTCAACAAACAGTACTTCAGCTCTAGTCAAGCAGTTGATTTGCCTGCTACGAAGAGGCATTGCAGCCCTTGCTGCTTTTATATCCTGTGGGGTGTGGCTCCACGACTCAGCACTTCCTAGGCCTGCCCCACCCCTGCTTCTGTTGTTCCTGCCTCTCCTGCCTACGAAACCTAGGGTCCAGCCAGGCCTGATTGCCATCAGCTGGGTCTTTAGGTGTGGCCTGGGTGGGGGAAGAGTCAGGGGACAGAAGCCTCGTTATTTCTTCCACCTGGCCTGCCTCTGGCTCCTGGAGCTGAGCCAGGGAAGCCGGTGCTCCCGAGGTAAGTCCTGATGGCCCTTCCCCCTCACTTTCCAAGTCACTTTCTGGCAGGAGGCCCAGCTCGGGGGGCGCAGACACAACACTCGGAGATTAATATGAAGGAAGGCGAGGAAGAGCAGGACACTTCCAGCAGGAAATGCCAGGTTTCTGAGGAGAAATATCGATATTTTTGCAACAACGCTCAGCTTTTTGTCAAATCTATGTTGGTTGTCATATTCCATGGTCGATCCTTCCACTTTAACACTGTGATTACAAGATCACGGAGGAGTTCAGCAAATGGCAGTGAAGCAAGAAGCTTTCAATGCCGAACAATGGCCCCTTGAGTCTATATATAGATCACCCATTGTTTGGCTGAAAGGGTCAGCTCATAAATAAAACAACGATGCGAGCCCGAGTTTTCAAGCACTGTCATTTCCTTGGCTTCTTCTCATGCTGATGACAAACGGCAGAACCCACGTCACGCTAATTGCAGTAATGCTCTTCGCTGCCTAGGACAGATGGGGTTAAAAATAACCCCCTCGGTTTGGTTGGGCTTCTTATGAATTCTTGAGCCGTCCTCCAGATGCAGTGAAGGAAAAATAAAATATGGTGGAAAACTGTCTGTCTGCCTGTCTGCCTATCTAGCTATCTAGCTATCATCTACCATATCTGTCTGTCTGTTTATCTATCTGTCCGTCTATCCATCTATCTATCTATCTGCCTGCCTACCTACCTACCTACCTACCTACCTACCTACCTACCTACCTACCTACCTACCTACCGGTATCTATCTATCTATCTATCTATCTATCTATCTATCTATCTATCTATCTATCTATCTATCTATCTACCATCTAGCTATCACCTATCATCTCTCTCTATCCATCTCTCTATCCATCCATCCATCATATCTATCATCTACCCTTTCTGTTTGTCTGTCTGTCTGTCTATAATCTATCATCTATCTATCATCATCTATCATCTGTTTATCATGTATCCATCCATCATCCATCCATCCATCTATCCATCATTCATCTATCTATCTATCTATCTATCTATCTATCTATCTATCTATCTATCTATCTATCTATCTATCATCATCTATCATCTACCATCTCTCTCCACCCACCTATCCATTTATCCATCTAGCATCTATCTATCTATCTATCTATCTATCTATCTATCTATCTATCTATCTATCTATCTACCATCTAGCTATCACCTACCATCTCTCTCTATCCATCTATCCGTCCATCCATCCATCATATCTATCTATCATCTACCCTTTCTGTCTGTCTGTCTATAATCTATCATCTATCTATCATCATCTATCATCTGTTTATCATGTATCCATCTATCATCCATCCATCATCTATCTATCTATCTATCTATCATCTATCTATCTATCTATCTATCTATCTATCTATCTATCTATCTATCTATCTATCTATCATCATCTATCATCTACCATCTCTCTCCACCCACCTATCCATTTATCCATCTAGCATCTATCTATCTATCTATCTATCTATCTATCTATCTATCTATCTATCTATCTATCTATCTATCTATCTATCTATTTTTAATGCAATTTTAGGTTCTCTTTTGTGACCTAAATAGCAGAAAGGAAAGTCTGTTTTCTTCTGCATTGAGTAGACCCACTATTGGTGTCCAGGCTTGGTGGTGACCCTGTCATAAATTCCCCACACATCCAGAGGGAGATCTTACTTACTAATGTTTACAGACCACAGATTGCAAGTGTTTGCGTTTCCAAGAATTCTTTCCCATGTAAGAATGGTAAACAAATCAACAAATATTAAAATCGGATGAATAAATAAATAAATAATGTAGAAAACCAGTGAAGGAACACCAAGGACTTAGGAGGTTCTTGTACGGATTGCAATATTGTCCAGAGCATGTTCTGAACAGAGGCTAAAGGGTTACATAAATGCTAAATATTATTATTTGAATTTACTAAATTTCTTAGACAGAATATGATGAAGAAAACCCTACCGGTTTCTGTCTTTTAAAATAGAATCAAATTTGTAAACCCAGTAATATGTTCTACCACAATAAATGTACTGAATACCTATGCACAATCTGCTCATTTCTTGCAGTGAGGATTAATGAGATAACATTCTTTGAATGTTATCTCATTCATCTTATCTTATTTAAATACTGTTATGAATTTGTGAGCTGACTTGCACTTGGAAAAAGTCAAACACAAGAGAGAAAAAATTCAAAGCATCTTATAACTTCACTGTATTTGAATCTATGGAAAAGGCTAGCTTTATAAATACGAAGGACCGAGCATACATTCCTTTAGCG
This sequence comes from Ahaetulla prasina, assembly GCF_028640845.1. NCBI lineage: Eukaryota > Metazoa > Chordata > Lepidosauria > Squamata > Colubridae > Ahaetulla > Ahaetulla prasina. The sequence continues at coordinate 3,197,263 of NC_080545.1, forward strand.
AAAGAAAGGAATGAATAGAGGAGGAGGAGGAGGAGGAGGAGGAGAAGAAGAAGAAGAAGAAGAAGAAGAAGAAGAAGAAGAAGAAGAAGAAGAAGAAGAAGAAGAAGAAGAAGAAGAAGAAGAAGAAGAAGAAGAACCACCTGAGGGTAGGACAAGAAGCAATGGGTGGAAACTAATCGAGGAGACAAGCAACTTAGATCTAAGGAGAAATTTCCTGACAGTTAGAACAATTAATCAGTGGAACTACTTGCCTCCAGAAGTTGTGAATGCTCCAACACTGGAAGTTTTTAAGAAGAGGTCGGATAACCATTTGTCTGAAGTGGTGGTAGGGTTTCCTGCCTAAGCAAGGGGTTAGGAGGAGAAGAAGCCCTTCGCAATCTAAAACCATCATTATCTATTGGACCAGATGGACTATGGGCATACTTTTAAAAAAAACTTTCAATTAATATAGCTGAACCCCTAGGGCATAATTTTTAATAAAGCCTTCAAAATTTGTTCCCTTCCAAAACTCTGGTCTCTAGCCACAGTCATCCCTATCTTCAAAAAAGGAGACCCAAGCCTTGTTGAAAATTACAGACCTATCTCTCTATGTTGTGTCTCATGCAAAGTAATGGAATCCATCATTAACCAATCCATTACACTCCATCTTGAAACAAACAACCTTCTATCTAATAAACAATTTGGTTTCAGAAAAAAATTGTCTTGTAACCTACAACTACTCCACTGCAAAAATATATGGACTACCAACCTTGATCAAGGAAAAGCAATAGATGCAATCTACATAGACTTCTGCAAAGCTTTTGATTCAGTAGTACATGATAAACTACTCCTTAAACTAAAATCCTACGGTATTTCGGGACCTCTTCACAATTGGATAAATGCCTTTCTGTCAAACAGACAACAAGTGGTCAAAATTGGCAACGCTATATCGAATCCTGTTCCTGTCAAAAGTGGCGTTCTCCAAGGTAATGTTCTTGGACCAACACTCTTCATACTATACATAAATGATCTCTGTGACTTAATCTCAAGTTATTGTGTTCTCTTTGCTGACGATGTCAAACTATTTAATACCACTAATAATACTTCTACCCTTCAAGAAGACCTCGACTTAATTTCTGATTGGTCTAAAACTTGGCAACTCCAAATCTCAACCAGCAAATGCTCAGTCTTACATATTGGAAAAAAGAACCCCAACATCAAGTACAAACTTGATGTACATTACCTAACTGACTACCCCCACCCTGTTAAAGATCTTGGAGTTCTCATATCAAATGACCTTAATGCCAAAGCCCACTGCAACTACATAGCAAAAAAGGCCCTAAGAGTTGTAAACCTAATTTTACGCAGCTTCTTTTCAAAAAACTCTACACTACTAACTAGAGCATACAAAACATTTGCCAGACCTATTCTTGAATACAGCTCATCCGTCTGGAACCCATACCACATCTCTGACATAAACACAATAGAACGAGTCCAGAAATATTTTACTAGAAGAGTTCTTCACTCCTCCGAAAACAACAAAATACCTTATACCAACAGACTTGAAATCCTGGGATTAGAAAACTTACAACTCCGTCAACTCCGACATGACCTGTGTTTAATACACAAAATCATCTATTGCAATATCCTTCCTATAAAAGACTACTTCAGCTTCAATCGCAATATTACAAGAGCAAAAAATAGATTTAAGCTAAATGTCAATCGCGTCAAACTTGATTGCAGAAAATATGACTTTTGTAACAGAGTTGTTAATGCTTGGAACTCATTACCTGGCTCCATAGTCTCTACTCTAAATCCCAAAAGCTTCAACCAAAAACTCTCTACTATTGACCTCACCCCATTCCTGAGAGGACTATAAGGGGTGTGCATAAGAGCACAGATGTGCCTGCCGTTCCTGTCTTATTGTTCCCTTCATTATATCCAATTACTATAGTTGATGCATAATTTTAATTATATATATATATATTCTTCAAGATATGCTGTTTTATCTATGACATTTGTTTGTGTATACTGTTGTGACAAAAATAAATTTAAAAAAAGAAGAGGAGGAGGAGGAGAAAAATGGAGGAGGAGGAGGAAAAGAGGAGGAGGAGGAGACAGATGGAGGAGGAAGAGAAGAGGAGGAGGAGGAGGAAGATAAGAAGAGGAGAAAGATGGAGGAGGAGGAGAAGAAAGATGGAGGAGGACGAGGAGAAAATGGAGGAGGAGGAGAAGAGGAGGGGGAGGAGGAAGAGAAGGAGGAGAAGGAAGAGAAGAAGAGGAGGAGGAGGAGAAAGATGGAGGAGGAGGAGAGGAAGAGGAGGAGGAGGAGGAAGAGAAGAAGAGGAGGAAGAGGAGAAAGATGGAGGAGGAGGAGGAGAAGAGGAGGAGGAGGAGAAAGATGGAGGAGGAGGAGGAGATGAAGAGGAGGAGGAGTTTCCATGACTCAGCTTCCAAATACAACTACTAGAGTTAAAATGGAAGCACATCTCACTCTTTAGCTTGAGATTAGATGAAGGAGGAAATCAAATTACAGGGAGATGAGAATGTCCGGCTTTTACTAGGGGATGCTTGTGCCAGGGGTAAAAGCAACCGGGGAAGGGCGGGGGGGAAATATCTGAGGAGAAACAAGTTTGGTTTCTCCCAGAGTTGGGTGTTCCGCCTAGGAAACATTCGGTTCAACTATTCAGGCCCTTGTTCCTGCTTTTGAATATTTGATAAGAGGAGGTTAATATTTTACAATGAAGAACTGGCTTCGCGATTTAGTCTCCAAACAGACCGTAGTTACACAGCTTGCCTTCTGTTTATCGCCTCTTTGAAACCAGTCGACCCAAAGCGCTCCATCGCTCTCGCTCAGCCCTAAAATTTCAAAGGAGCCATTTTTATCCTGCTGGAAAGGATCAGATAGAAACGTAGCTTGTCTTTCTTTGACCGTCCTTTGCTTTCTGTCCTGCAAGCTCAAACACAGGGCCGTGACATGATGGTTTATTTAGTCTTGGCTCAGTAGCTTGTGTGAACATCTGGAGCTCATTTCATAAATCACGATTAAACGTTCTTTTCTCCTAAAAAGAAAAAGAACAGACATATATCATACATACAGTAATACAAGGATGGGCCCAGTAACAAAAATATCACACTCTTGGGGGAGGGGGGGGAACTCAGAGAAAAATGCTGAGTGGCCATAAAAACATTCCAGAATTTTAAAGGAATGATACTTAGGATATTATTGATAAAGGTTAATGTTTTTCTTTCCTGGCAACCAGAGTGTTGACTTTGGCTAAGACTGGTTGCTCTCTCCCACTCGAATATGAAAAGTTAGAAAATTCTAACTCTTTTTTTCCCACCCCCATGTTATTCAAATAAGGCAGGATCCTGACATTCTAGGAAGAAACAATGACAACAACACACAATTGCACACAGTGTTGTGACCCAGGTTCCTGGACCCAGACTCCTGGACTCGGATGATTCAGAAAATGAGGGAGAAGACCTGGCAAGCCCTGTTTCTCTTGAGCCCTCTCCCTCCCTGGCACCCACTCAAAGGGAGGGGCCGGCACGGCCTGATTCTCCCGGGCCTTCTTCTGATTTGGCAACGCCCCAAGAACAGTTTTGGAGGGACGCAAGATTACGAAGGCTTGATCGACGTGCGCAGCAGCGGAAGAGTTGGGACAAAGCCAAGTCATAATTGTCATGCAGTGACATCTGCAGAGACTATAAATAGGAGGCGGGACTTCCTGGTTTTTTGTCTCGGACAAAGCAATGAATTTGGCGCGAGCTAACTATTTCATGGAGGGAAGAATATATTCGTGAGTAATTCTGGCCTTATCTATAATTTCCTCGTTATCTCCAGAAACTTGGCAGGCCCGTGGGTAGACGTGGCCAGGACATGTATCTATGTAAATAAAAGGGAAAAAAAAGGAAGGCCTCTGACGGACTCTTTGCTGGGAGTATTGGGGGAAGGGAAACAGAACACACAGTTGCATGCAAGTTGAAATGAATGGAAACGCAACCAAGTCATTCTGATGTTAATTAGAGCACAGCAATGGAATATATATATATCACGTTGCTCCCAGAAGCACGAAGCTGAAGCCTGAAGATGACGAATGAGACTTCGTCGAAACGTCGCCAACACACTTCCAATTTTACGCGGGAGAAAACTTGAATAACCAAAGACCATGGAAACTGGCTAAATGAGCCAGTAATTGAGTTCATGGCTGCTATCAGTCCTGGCAGGGAATCTGCAGCTGCCTGCCAAAGTCTCCCTTATCTTGGGGTTGCCGGGCAACCAGGAAGTCAGCAATCAAGACCAAATGTTCAGCTCACTTCTCCATGAGTCAAATAGTTCAGCTCAATTTTTTCTCGTCACGGAGCAGAAGAGCAGCCAGGGCTGCTTTTATACTCTGTGGGGTGTGGCTCCATGACTCAGCACTCTCTAGGCCTGCCCCACCCCTTCCTTTGTTCTAGCCACCTCTCATATCTCCAAAACCTGGGAACTAGCCAGGCCTGATTGCCATCGGCTGGGTACCTGGAGGTGTGGCCTGGGGGGGAGAGTCAGGGGACAGAGGCCTCATTATCTCCTCCACCTGGCCTGCCTCTGGCTCCTGGAGCTGAGCCAGAGGAGCCGGTGCTCTAGAGGTAAGTCCATATATATATATGGCTGACCTTGTTACCATGTCTTCCCAGTCATGAATATTCTGACCATTCGGGTGTTTTCTCGTGTAAGGTTGAGAGTATCTTGGTGATGTTTCAACGAGGTCTCACTCATCAACTTCAGGCTGGTGCTTACAGCTTTGTGCTTCTGCAAGCAAAGCGTGGTCGGAGCTTCTTTCTCTCTATAAAAACTGGTGGGGAGTGTTGCTGTAAGCGGGTTGGCTAGCTCTGTGGTTGCATCTTAATTGGTAAGTGGAGTGGGTGTTTGCAGGACATCACATCACAGAACTCCAGAGGCCACAACACCAAAGCTCAGGACGTTACAACACAACCTACCACCCAGGATGTTACAGCACAAGACTCGGGAGGTCACATTGCTAGAACTCAGGACGTTTCCAGAAAGCCCATTACCACTACAGGAGGTCACAGAGCTGATGGATATTTGCCTTCGTTTGTATTTGGGACATCATTATTGTTAGAGTTTCTTTCAAAAATCAAATCCAGAAGCACACACCAGATAACTGATTCAAGCAGGATTCATTAAAGAAGAATTTTTATAAGATGTTTTATAGATGGCACTTAGATCCCAAAAAATTATCATGTATGTATCCTAATATCCAAGCGAAATGTTGGAGGTGTGATTGTGATGATGCTACATATTTTCATATTTGGTGGACTTGCAAGAAAATTAAGGTCTTTTGGATAAGAATTTGGTGGATTATTCAAAATGTACTGAAGAAGAAGATAAAGTTCCTGCCACAATTTTTCCTTTTGGGAATTATAACGGATTGTACAGGGATTGAGACTAAATTGATTCTGAATTTAATAACAGCAGCAAGACTGTTGATTGGACAATACTGGAAGAAAGAAGAGATACCTACAATAGAAGAATGGATATTGAAAGTTATTAATTTGGCTGAGATGGCTAAAATCTCAGCGTTTTTAAAAGACAATACGCAGGAAAGATATTTAATTGAATGGAAAAAATGGATTGATTATCTACAAAACAGATATCAGATTAAGAAATATCAGATTGCCTTTGAATAATTAGAAAGTTATTTTATGTAATGGGGAGGGGGTTGGGAGATGAAAAGCTTTGGATGTGGTTATTTGGATTGGAAGGGAAAATTTTATTCTATGTTTGGTTTATGTATAACAATACCTTGTGATTGACCCGGAAGCCGGGGGAAGGAGGGGAGGGTTTTGTTTTGTTTTTTTTTTTGGGAGGGAGGGGGAAAAAAGGGGGGAAAATGTTTTTGTTTTTTAAAACTCTTTCAATAAAAAAAAAAAATTAAAGAAGAAACTTCTTTATATACAAGAATATATATACAATACCAACAGCAGAGAACAGTTTCATTTCAGATGAAATCAGCAGGCAAGTTCACAGGCACTCGTTTCAGTTTCGTTTCTCTGCACAGACTCAGAAGCTGCAGACTAAGACACGCCCTGACTCCAATCTGTCTCAGCTCCCAATTTCAATTATTCAGTTATGATTAAATAGTTCTTAAGTTACAATAAAAATAAGAATGTAAAAAATTATAAAGTAGCCTGTTTATTGGTTTGGGGTGGAAGTCAAGAAGAATGCTTGCCAAATCGTGACTCCACCTGAACATGGATATTTCAAAAATGATAAAAACCCAAATCATTGTAATTTTCCTATGCCTTAGATGAAAACGGCAAGAGAACTGCAGCCCCAGGAAAACAGGGGGACTTAACACAACAGGTGTAAATCACAATTGCGGTGAAGAAGAGGGGAAATGCTTTAACTGGTAAGGAGTTTTGGCAAAAAGCTCTCTAAATCAAGAGATACACTGATCTGAGGTTCAGCCAAAGATAATCCATGGATTACGACATGTCACTGTTTGAAAAAAATAAAGAAGTGAAAAAGAAGCATTTATCTTCTGTAGCTATCAGGAGTTAACTCCAAAAGATGTTTTTTTTAATTTATCTGTCTCAAACACACTAGAAAAAAAATGGATTCAGGAGAAATGTGTTAGCAGCACAGTCACTTGTAAGACTCAAACATTCATTTCTTAGAGATGTCCTTTGGTTGGCCATGTTGTTCGTCAGTCAGCCAGATGTTCAGACAGGATTTGGCACCTTTGCCCGCCCTCTCGAGTCCTTTCCAAGGACCTGGGATAAGACAGATGTTGTTCGTTGATAGAGTTAGAGGTCTCGTCACAGGATGTAAGCTCTTCCAAGTAAAGTTGCCTTGCGCAATTGACAAGTGGTGAATTTGTCAATGCCGATGGTTTTCAAGTGGTGCTGCAGATGTTTTCGGATTGCACCCAAGGCACCTATTACCGTTGGTATTAAAAAGATAAAGCTTTCCCCTGTTCACTCATGTCTGACTCTAGGCCACAGTGTTGATAGCAACAGCAATAGCACTTAGGCTTATATACCGCTTCACACCCTTTCTAAGCGGTTTACAGAGTCAGAATATTGCCCCCAACAATCTGGGTCCTCATTTTACCAATGTTAAAAGTATGGAAGGCTGACTCAGCCTTGAGCCTGTCAGGATCAAACTGCTGGCAGTGAGCAGTGAGTTAGCCTTCAATACTGCATTCCAAACACTGCGCCACCATTGTTCATAGCAATAGCACTTAGACTTATGTACTGCTTCACAGTGCATTACAGTCCTCTCTAAGTGGTTTACAGAGTCAGTGTCTTGCCTCCAACAATCTGGGTCCTCATTTTACTGACCTCGGAAGAATGGAAGGCTGAGTCAACCTTGAGCCTGTCAGGATTGAACTGCTGGCAGAGGGCAGAGTCAGCCTGCAATCCTGCATAATAACCACTGCACCACCAAGGAAGGAAGGAAGGAAGGAAGGAAGGAAGGAAGGAAGGAAGGAAGGAAGGAAGGAAGGAAGGAAGGAAGGCTGAGTCAACCTTGAGTCAGTCAGGATCGAACTTCTGGTAGTGGGCAGAGTAGCCTGCAATCCTGAACCATGGCTCATCATGTCTTATCTCCAATTTCTTGGTTGAGGGAGCCAGCATTGTCTGAAGACATTTTCCAGGGTCATGTGGCCGGCGTGGCTATATGCCAAAGGTGCACAGAATGCTGTTACCTTCCCACTGAAGTGGTATTATTTATCTACTCACATCTGAATGCTTTCGAATTGCTAGGTGGGCAGAAGCTAAGGTAAGGGCGGGAACTCACCCCATTGCACATCGCTTGGGTCTCAAACACGAACTGCCAGCTGACAAGCTCAGCTTCTCTAACTGTCCCCCTTTCACTATTGGTACGACCTTTGGCCAATGTTATTATTAGATCCCATTGTGTGTAATTTTGCTGCTGTTGTTGATGTTAACCATCTGAAAGTCAAAAGCCTGTGCTGTTCCCTCTCCTAAGAGGTCAACCAGAAGATCAACCAGGAGAATCAAGTTCTATTTTCTATTCTTTGGTAAAGCCCACAACTTCCAAGGCCATTTGCAACTCAATTTATGGTCCCCTACAATGGTGGTCTTCAGCCGGTTCGGGAAAACCGGTAGCAGCGATTGTGGGTGGGCGCACCCACCTGCCCCGGCACTATGCTGTCCTATTTAGCCACATTTTGAAGGTGGGGTGCATGTGTGGAGCCGCGCGCGAGAGCAAAGCACATGCACAGAAGGCTGGGCGCATGCACAGAAGATTCACGATCGTGTGAAGGGAGTATGTGTTTGTGCGGGGCGAACTGGTGGTAAAAATATTTGTGTACCTCTGGTCCCGTAGGCAGAACTGGGACATGATTTGAAACAGACACATTAAACATTACCCTTAAAGCATCGATTTAATTGGTGATTATTGTCAAATTCCAAGCTCAGCTTTCTATCATGAGCAGATCTCCAAGGACCGAGCCTTTAACCTTTACTCATTCCTTCCATGCTCAGGAGAATGTCTTCCTCCATTACCTCAACTGGATGCAATGAAGCTGGGGGATTTAAGCTGATTTAAGATTAACCCAACCCGCCAATATTTACCACAAGGACCCCCGCAGCAGTTTTGAAAGTTGTTACCTACTATAAGCTTCCACGCGGTAAGAATCAACCAAGTCTTATCTCATGCTTGAACCCTGTACTAGTTCCGGGAGAATTGAACTCTATTGGCCAATGAAACTGTAGTTCTAAAAGCCATACAAATATTTGGGGGATAGTTTTGGGCCCATCTCTTAATTTAACAGATCTTAAAATCTGTTGAATTGATTGAAAGGCTTTGTGTTCCTAACAAAAAATTGACCAATAGTGCTATCCAGACTGGGTCCATCTTC